>NW_021158591.1:0-1260 GCF_002837175.3 Physeter macrocephalus | reverse complement strand
TCAAAGGGGAGGTCACTTTTGGATGAAAGGCTACCTTTCAACATTGTGCTCTGAAGTTGCCATTGCAACCTCGGGCTTCTCCTCAAGAGATTCGGTGCTCAGTTCAAAATTAACTCCTGTTCTTCCTCTTCCAGCACGTGGAGAGTCTTTTTTAAATTTATTTTTATTTTTTTAATTGAAGTCGAGTTGATTTAGAATGTCGTGTTAGTTCAGGTGTACAGCACAATGATTCAGTTACACATAGATATAAATCTATTCTCTTTCAGATTCTTTTCCCGTATTGAGGGAAAAGCATTGAGTACGGTTACATGTGCTAAACAGTAGGTCTCTTTCTGTTTGAGACCCTTCATCCCTTACACATCCTTCCTGGGTTTAAGATTGTCTCAGGGTCCTCTGACAGGTCCCTTCCCAGCATCTTTATCTATTCCCTCCGGCCTTGCACGGTTTGCCGAGCTGTGCGTTCTCCCTGCCCCCCACGTGTGAGCACTCATCAAAACATCCCTCCCATCACCTCTTGCTTTTTCTGCAGCCACCGCATTCTGCCCGGGCTGGGAGGAAGACATGAGCATCTGTCCAGGCCCCCTGTCGAACGCTCTGCAGAGAAGCAGCTCCGTCATCTGTGACTTCCACAGCAGATGATAAACTCCTGCAGCACTGCTGGGCCTCAGCCTCCAGCTTGGGGAGCCTGGATTGCTAGGGGACCATGGTCACGGAGCTGGGAGCGGGCAGCTCACAGGGTGGACTGGTTTCCCAGCCAGACTCCCCAGCCAGAAACCCCCTCCAGCCCTTCCTCACCTCTGCATCCAGACGGCCAGGCCCTGAGAGCCCGCCAACCCCTGACAGGCCCTGCAAACACCGAACATCTAGATACTGGAGGTGAACAAGTAATGGGTGGTAGGCGGTGGCTTTCTCACTGTAGGAGTGGGAGATGACAGATGAGCAAGAATCGGGGCGGGAAGAATCCACGTGGTAATGGACTCGAGCGGGAGGTACCAATAAGGTCACGTTTGACTTAACATAGATACCGAGGTTCTACGTGGAAATATTTATAGATATGAGTATATACATGGCGCAGTCGATTCACATATATTCTCTTGCTCAGTCAGCTGTAAGGGACAGGTGACCTTGCAGCAACTCCAGCAGCAATGAGCACACTCAGGGCCAGATGTTGGTTCTTAATACCATCCTCCAGTAAAAAGAACCAGGGTGGGGCTTCCCCGGTGGCGCAGCGGTTGGGAGTCCGCCTGCCGATGCGGGGGA
>NW_021158590.1:0-1260 GCF_002837175.3 Physeter macrocephalus | reverse complement strand
CAGGACAAAATGGAATGACTGAAATGCACACCAGAGGCGAGAAGGAGAAGCTGCCAGACGTTGGGTGAGGGGAGTTAGAACAAAGAGTTTGGGTGCAAGCAATGATCACCTGAGAAGTAAGCACAGGAGGTGGCCCTAAGAGCTGAGGTTACAGGTACCCCAGCTGAGTAGTGGATGGCAAAAGGCAGAGGAGAGGATTCACACCTGAAACCCCATCATCTGTGCAATTTGTCTGAATTAGAAGATATAATTAGACACAGAACCAATGGTGTATTTTATTCTTCTTGACTTCTGTGTGTGTGTATGTTAGTCAGGATAGGCTAGGTTAGGCTGTGGTAACAAGCATCACCCCAAATCTCCAGGCATTAACACAACAAAAGTTTACTTTTGGTTCACACTAAATCCACTGCAGACCCAGGTGTCTCTTCAGCACATTTGTCCTCCACGTAGTGGCTCACCATTTCAGGCTTCAATCTTGGGCACCTCCATCTCCACATGATGCTTCCTGGTTCACCATGCTAGGAGAAGGAAGGTGGAAAATAACACACCAGGGTTTAATGCTTTTCCCAGAAGGGACAAACGTCATTTTTATTCCTAGCCTATTGGCTAGAACTAGTCACACTGTTCCACCCAACTTATGGAGGGGCAGGAAAACATAGTCTTCCCTATGTCCAAGGAGGGGAGGAAACTGGAAATATCAGTAGGCATTAGTGAAGTCTACTAGTAAGTATAGTGCTGTTTTAGTTTGTTACCAGGGCAGTGGAATCTTCTCTAAACCTCAAAGACCTCAAAATGTGATTGAGCATGGGACAAGAGTCTTATTATACACGGGCTAGCTTGTCTTGCCCCATGTCCTGTCAGTCTGAAGGTTAAACATCTTCAGCATGATATGGTCCAGACAGAGCTAGGGGTGGCTTCGTGTTTCTTCCTGAACAAACTTTTCTGTCAACAATTATTCCTCTCATGCTCTCTTTCTTATTTTTACCCAGTAATAAAGAAAGACCTTGGGTTAGCATAGTCCTCTCCTTCCCCAACCCCAAATTTCCTTTACACAGAGGGTATTCTCTGACTGCAAAAACAGCATGCAGTAGGGAGAACCCTTTGAGCCAATATTCCCATGTTTTCCAAGAAAGTACTCTCTCCTTGAAATTCAAGAAATGATGATCAGGGCTTCCCTGGTGGCACATCGGTTAAGAATCTGCCTAGCAATTCAGGGGACACGGGTTCAAGCCCTGGTCTGGGAAGATCCCACATGCCACA
>NW_021158589.1:0-1260 GCF_002837175.3 Physeter macrocephalus | reverse complement strand
TCCAGGTCACCTGGGGATATTGTTAATATGCAGATTCGTACTCAGGAGGTCCAGGTGGGGCTGAGAGTCTGCATTGCTAGGAAGCTCCCAAGGGCTGCCCCCCTGCTGGTGCAGGGCCCACACGTGGCAGGGTTGTAGGACAGCAGCCTCTGTCTGCACAGGTGCCTTTGCGATTGTTCTTGGGCTGTTCAGGGCTCCTTTCTGCCTTCCCTGCCACGAGGGGAGAGTGGCAGGTTTCCAGCTCTTTCCCACCCTGCCTCTCATCCCACTTGGGCCCATGGTGTGAACACAGGCCTGCACACACACGGAAAGTTCACCAATGTCTGATGAATGAATAAATGAGCAAACGTGCTGAGACCAGCTCTGAACTTGGAGTTTGAGACCTGTTCTGTCTCCTACAAACTATGAGCATTTGACCAAGAGACGGCCTCTCTGAGAGGCTCAGGGACTTCACCTGTTCAATTTCTGTCGTAATTTCATTGTGAGGCGCAAATGAGATGAATGTGTGGAAGCTCCTTTCCATCCACAGAGTAGCGTCCTCCTTTCCCTCCCTCTCTATGGTCACTCTTGTCTCGGGCTCCAGCCTTGTCCTTCACACACTGCCTGGGATGTCCTGTCTGTTCCCCAGTCTCCACGTCTCCACCCCCGACTCAGACTTCCCTCCTGAGTTCCATATGTCTAACCATATCCATGCGAGGCACGTTCTGTCTCAGAGACTGGCTGCAGGATCTGATGGGGCCACGGAGGTCATCTCCTCCCTACTTTTAGTAACTCAGCAGACAGCCGGGGCAGCAGATTTTATGGGTTGTGTCCCCTACCCCCAAATTCAGACACAGAATTCCTCATCCTCAGTCCTTCAGAATGTGACCTTGAGATGTTGCAGATGTAATTAAGGTGAGGTCATTAGGGCGGGTCCTAATCCAGCTTGTATGATTGGTGTCCTTATGAAAAGGGGACGTTTGGACACAGGGAGAACACTAGGGGAAGATGCAGGCAGAGATGGTGGTGCTGTGTCTCCAAGCCAAGGAACACCAGAGATTGTCAACACATCACCAGAAACTAGGAGAAAGGCAGGGAACAGACTGTTCTCAGAGCCCCCAGAGGGAGCCACCCCTTCCCACACCTTGATTTTGGACTTCTGGCCTCCAGAACTGTGAGAGAATGAATTTCTGTTGTTTAAGCCGCCCAAGCTTAAACCTGCCTCAGGAGGTCCAGAGAACAGCCTCCAGACAGGTCTGTCCCCACCCTTATGCCACCTCC
>NW_021158588.1:0-1261 GCF_002837175.3 Physeter macrocephalus | reverse complement strand
GGTAGTTGAACTGTCGGTAGCTTGAAATCAGCCACCACAATCCTTCTCCCAGCAATTTTTTTTATGGCCCAGATTGCGGGCGTCCTTTGAAAGCCCACGTGCCTGGGTTATCATGATATGAAGGCAGAAGGAGGTAACTGAAAGAATTTGAACTTTAGAACCCCAAAGACCCGTGCAGCGTCCCAGCGCCTCAGCAACTAACTCTCTGCAGGTGCTTGATTGAGTCACGTGACTGCTCTGACCCGTGCTGTCCTCCTGAGTTGAAGCGAGAGAGGATATCTACCAGCAAGGCTGCTTCCAGAATTAAATGAAATAAATGTTTGTAAAGCATACACAGGGAGGGGCTTGCTGCAGGGCATGGCGGCTGATGAAATTGACACGGGGGTCATTTTCAGGCCAATCCTCCCCACCGAATTGTGAGTCTTGCAAAGGCAGGTTCTGTTCCTGGCACAAGGTAGGTGCTCAGTGAATTCTAATTGAAGGAAATCAACACCAAGGCATTAACAACTGCCTTTCTCACCTCCACTCTCCCGGGGTGGCGGGGGCCGTCAGCTCTGTTGCCTGCAGCGGAATAATGTTTCTTGAGAGGAGCCAGTAGAATGGGCGCTCATCTGGGCAGTGCCCTTCAGAAGCCAGAGGCGTCAGGGGACCTAAGCCACCATTCGAATCAATACCTCTTATCATAAGAGGCACACAGGGGCCAGCCGGTCTGGTTTTTTAATTATAATCCCCATTTCCCAACGAAACATACACTGTGCCATCTGCACGAGTCTGCGCAAGCCCTTCCCTCTACTCGGAATACGTTCCCTCCCCTGCTCTGGGAGTCCTGCGCATCCTTCAAGGCTCAGCTCAGGTATCTCCTGCCCAGTGAAGCTTCCCTGCAGAGGAGGGAACCTCCCTCTGGTTAGGGACACGCCGACCTTCTCTGCTCGAGGCTGAGACACAGGCTCCAGACACACAAACCTGGGATCCCATCCACTTGGGTGACTTTGAGCAAATCATGTGATTTCCCAGAGGCTTGAGTTTTGGAAAAACTCCCCAGAACTACCGCAGGCCTTGAACAAAAGTATGTAAAGCACAGGACCTGGGACTTAGTGAGCCCTTGATAAATGGGACTTGTTATTTTTACTGAGGACAAGGCCCATATTCTCCAACTCTACACCCCACTCCCCAACACACACTCAGACACGCACACGCACGCATGCACACGAGCACACCCACGTACACGTATGCTCACACACGCAGGCCTCTCTGCACACAC
>NW_021158587.1:0-1261 GCF_002837175.3 Physeter macrocephalus | reverse complement strand
GGTGTGCACTGTAGGTCGTATGCACAGGGTGCAGTGTCATTCTGAAGATTCCTACAAGACATCTGTGCTTCTTTTGTCAACCAGCCCATTTGCTCTTGTAATACTGCTCTCCCCACAGCCTAGATGTCTCAGGTAGTACCTTACAACCATCAGCTAAATCTTGCCTTTGATGTTCATTTATCTTTTCTTAAACCTGCTAGTATACTAGGTAAATTAGCAAACTATGAACGGAAATTGTACAAATTGCTGAAGAAATGTCAAATGAATCCATCAATAGTGACCTGCGTAAAGAAGTGGACACATAATGAGATTTTCCCTTCTAGGTAATTGCAATGTAAAAGAGCACAACGTGAGGCCAGGGCAGAGTGTTGAGCACATGGTATATTAAATGAAGGGAGAAATGAATGGATACTATTAGCTTTATGCCTTAGAGCATCAACAGCTAATAATTTTCTATCCTTCAAGTCCAAGACATTTCATTCTTTATTTCTAGTACAAGGTAATGGTGCTCAGCCAAGGGCCATCTTTTTAAAAACACATGGGACAATTTAGACAAACTGCACACCCCTGGAGTGTGTGAGGGTGAAAAGGATTAGGATTTGTGAGCAAGTCAATTGTATGTAGAATGAAAAACTTATCAGTTATCCTGACACACACCTCCTGCTCAGGCAGCCTTCTAGGTGAGAATGCTGACCTGAACTGTCTAGCTTGAAACAACATTATATTTTTCAGGATAGTTTAGAAAATTGAAAAAACACACACAACAAACAACTTTTAATTTACTCTGGTGTGTGTCATTGTGCTTTCATAGCACTGGATTTATTGTAACACCTAGAACACTGAATTCGTATTTTTTTAATTATAAATTTGCCTCTTAAACTAGACTGCAAATGTCTAGCACAGATACAAAAAGTAGAATATTTAATAAACCGTCCTAATGAAACACGTCGTGAAATTTTTCATTTGAAAACATTTACTTCTGAGAGGTGAAAATTTGGCAAACATCATTTATAGCCTGATGTGAAAATGCTTACCTCTTATGGGTTAAGAGGTGAGGGGAAAAGTTTAGATAGGAGTAGTAAAGATAATTCATTAGTACACTTATGATTTTTGATATGCTTTTCAGTTATTATGCTAAATGATTTTTATTTTTAAATTTTTTATTGAAATATAGTTTATTTACAATATTATGTTAATTTCTTCTGTACAGGAAAGTGATTCAGTTATACATACATACACATTCTTCTTTTTTTTTTTTTTT
>NW_021158586.1:0-1262 GCF_002837175.3 Physeter macrocephalus | reverse complement strand
GGAAGCCCTGTAATTTTGTTTTAATTGGGAAGCTTAACAAGATCACCTCACCTTTAAGAACTTCCAAATCCAGCAATGATGAACCATGTCTGTAATTTGTTATTGTACGATAGGACAACAACACCAAAATTATGTTACTTAGTAATGATTTAATTGTGAAGATGTAGGAATTTATATTTCAAAATTAGATAGAAAAACATAATTAAGATTGCAGAAGTGGGCCAAGTAAATTTGAATTGTCAAAATAAAGATGTATAGATTACTTTAGAAATGGAAATAATATCTAATAAATATTGAAGTGAACCATTTAGACAGATGAGACCACTGAAACATACTAAATGGTGATTAAAACAAGATAAACATTTATTAAATGTGACTGATTTATTAGGCTATGTTGGACTAAACAAATGTAATTTGATATCTTAGATCTCATTCTGATACAGGCTTCATTAAATCTGAAGTCTTGGATTTAAATGGATATGTTCCCTTCAGTTCTTAATCTCTTTGAAATATCGGTTTGATTCTTGGGAAGTCTCTGAAAGTCTGAGACTGAAGTCTCTTGATTATCAATGAGGCTGCTCTGCCAGTATTGGCCAGAGAAGACAACCTGTCAAGAGGAATATCAACCTCTATAAGGGCAGAGATCTTTGTCATTACCAGGTACCTAGAATACTGCATGGCACATAGTGAGGACTCAAATAATATTTGTCTGCATCTGAATTACCCCTTAATTTATTCTTATGTAAAATGAAGTGATTGAATCATATAAAATTTTCCCTAAATGGGATCTAAGATTCAACAGTTAGATATTAAAAGGAATTATTGAAAAATAGATTCTATGTCTCAAATATGTTTGGGATACAGGGAGTTAAACAAAATTAGTAGGATTTCTTTACTGAAGGGCTTTTATATGTAACTATGCATTGCAAATATCCAAGAGAAGAAAAGAATGTGTAACATTCTCAAATGTTTCTTTTTCCTATAAAGCATCTGTAAAAATTATAATACATAAATTACCATATTTTCCCTCATTCATTGGCTTATAAAAATGGTCTCTGCTCATTGTTCAGTATTGCTCCATTTCAAAAATACTAACCATGTTCTTTCTTACTTCTACAGCTACCTGGATTACACAGCAAAAGAAAGCTACTTTTTATTGTTGTTCTGTTCTTACCAACAGGGTCAAATTAAAGCTGATATTTGAAACAATTTTTTGAAGGATTGCAAAATGTCATGAAAAGCAATGGGCTTAAAGCAATCGT
>NW_021158585.1:0-1262 GCF_002837175.3 Physeter macrocephalus | reverse complement strand
CCCCTGCATCAGTAGGCAGACTCTCAACCACTGCGCCACCAGGGAAGCCCCGGGAAGCCCCTCAATGATCCATTCTAAAGAGGAAGATGAATTACAAAAATATCTAAAATCCACAGGGGAAAAAAGTCTGAAATAAACATAGTTGTTTGATATACATCTGGGTTTTTTCCTTTTTCTTTACCCAAATTCAATAAATCAGCAAGTCCTGTTGGCTCTATACATATATATCCCCCAAATATGTCCCCCATTCCAGCCACTTCTCTTCACCTCCCAGCCTTCACTCTAGTCAGGGCACCTCCCCCTCTCTCCTGGGCGGTTGCAGCTGCCTCCTGATTGCCTCCCTGCTTCCACTCCAGTCTTCCTACAGCCCATTCTCCACACAGCAGCCCAAGTTGGTTTTAAAAATGTAAATTAGATAATATCACTCATGCAAGTAAAACCCTACAGTGACTTCCCAATGCAATTAGAATAAAAACCTATAGCTCCATCACACTTAGTAGTGAAATAGTAAACGCCTTCCTCCTAACAAAGCAAGATTGACTACACTCACTACTTTAACATGGAATAGAGGTTCTAGCCAGTTCAATAAGGAAAGAAAAAAATAATGAAAGGTATACGTATTGGAAAGGGAGCAGTAAACTGTCTCAATTCATGTACCATGTACGTGTAATCTATAAAACAACTATTTAAATTGTTGAACTTATTAATAAAAAATTGTTGCTAATTTTCTTTTTTTTTCAGATGTTTATAGAATCTATAGCAACATCCTCTTTTTCATTCCTGATATTACTAATTCACATTTTCTCTCTTTTATCCTTGGTTACTCTTCCTAGGAGTTCATTGATTTTACTACTACTTGTAACAAACCAACTTTTGTTTTCATAGATTTTTCTCTATTGTTTGTTCATTTTCTATTTTATTGATTTCCACTCTTATCTTCATCATTTCTTTCTTTCTACATACTTTGGGTGTTATTTGCTATATTTTTCCCCTAGTTGTTTTTTTTAAAATTTAATTATTTTTGACTGTGTTGGGTCTTTGTTACTGCACGCAGGCTTTCTCTAGTTGCGGTGAGCGTGGGCTACTCTTCGTTGCGGTGTGCGGGCTTGTGGTGGCTTCTTTTGTTGCGGAGCACGGGCCTTAGAGCACGCGGGCTTCAGTAGTTGCAGTGGGTGGGCTCAGTAGTTGCAGTGCACAGGCTTAGTTGCTCCACGGCACGTGGGATCTTCCCAGACCAGGGATCAAACCCGTGTCCCCTGCAT
>NW_021158584.1:0-1262 GCF_002837175.3 Physeter macrocephalus | reverse complement strand
CCTGCATTGGAAGGCGGATTCTTAACCACTGGACCACCAGGGAAGTCCCGACATACATTTATTATAGCAGTTTTCTGTCGGGTGGCAACAAGTATCTCATTCTGTTATGTTTTTAGATCAGTTTATTCTGACAGTTTCATGGCAGATATTAAAAAAAATATCTTTTTTTAAATCTATAAGTTGCATCTATTACTAATTCATAGAATGTTATTGTATGGGCTAATGGTAATGTTTTTAAAAATCTCTGAGAATGTAAGAAATTACATTCTAAACATAGACAAAATGAAATCAGAAACTTGCTAATAAATAAAACCCTGTGTTTAAAGAACTTAATATTAAAAAAGGAATTTTGTGTTTTGAAAAAAAATCACATAGCTGGAAGCGTCAGTATATAAAGAAAATTGAGACCAGCTATCACAAAAAAGGGAATGCACTCTTACTTAGGGAGGGAGGGTTATCACACACAGGATGAGCCAGGTGTGTGGATTTAACGCTGGCTACATAGTGGGTGCCCCACCCCAGGGTCCTTGGCCCAGTCACCAAAGGGGCGTCTGGCCTGAGAGGGACAGGTACCACCTCAGGGGAGGATGTGGATCCAGGCATGGGTGGGAGTGGGATGGCTCCCAGGGGGCTCTGAATCTTTGGCTGTGTCTTTTTCAGTCTGGAGAGACAGCCCTTCATGTGGCAGCTCGCTATGGCCATGCCGATGTGGTTCAGTTACTGTGCAGCTTTGGCTCAAATCCCAACTTCCAGGACAAGGTGGGTCATGGTACCTGATGTCCTCACTTCTTTCTGCTTTTTGCGTAGGTATACAGGCAGCCAGGTGATACGTTTGGGTCTTACGGAGTTTTATCTAAGTTAGGTTTTCTGCTTAGATTACAGAGGGCAGGGACTCGAACAAAAGCACTAACATTCATTCATTCATTCATTAATCCTCTGGACAACCCTATAATTCTCATTTTACAGATGAGGAAACTGAGGCAGAGAGAGGTTCAGGAACTTGCCCAAGGTAACACAGCTCAACAGTGGTGGAGCCAGTGCTCAAGCCCGCACAGTCTGGTTCCAGAGTCTGTGTTCGTAACCACTACAGTACAGCAGCCTCTCATAGGCAGATACATGTGTCTAATGATGTTGATCATGAATATGTAGACCTCACGACCAACCATTTTTGTTAAAGCTTGGTTATCTTGGTCCCTTCTTTGCCAGAGCAGTATCAATTTACGTGACTCATCTTTATGCTATATACATGACAGGAATCTTGA
>NW_021158583.1:0-1262 GCF_002837175.3 Physeter macrocephalus | reverse complement strand
CGGAAGGCTCTTTTTATTTGTGTCTCGACTCCTCCGAAATGGAAGGTGCCATGTAGAACTCCGCCCCTCTCCGGTGCCTGGTACATCAGAAATCTTAAGTATTGGTTGGATGAATGAAAGGAATTGTACATAAGAGGAGGGGAAAGTGAAGTGTGGTAACTGTTCATATTAGGTATTGGACAAACCACCTTATTTCTCCAAATGATGCTTACTCTCTTCTGAATCTCTATTTTGTTAAACTGCATCCGTTCAGCAAATATTTATTGAGTGCAGGTCTGGGGATGGCAGGTTTTGATGAAGGGAGAACAGAGAACTCTTTTCCACATGCCATGTTTGAGATGTGCACTAAACATCCAGGTGGAGTGAGTGAGTGGTCAGGTAGGCAATTGGATCTCCCATCTGGGAACTTAGGGGAGAGGCCGGGGGTGGAGATACAGCTTACATTTGGCAGTCGTCAGAGTCTCTATGGAGTTTACAGTGATGGGTGAAATGGCGTCAGTGAGAGAGTGCCCATAGAGAGAAAAGGGCCAAAGGCCAAGATTTGGGGCACACAGAGATTCAGAGGTCAGGCAGAGAACCAAGCAAAGAATAAGGAGCCATAGATGAGGTTGAAAGAAAACCAGAGGAGTGTGGGGTCCTGGAAGCTTGATAACGAAGCATTTCAAGGAGAGAGCTGGCAACTTTATCAAATGCTGGTGATACGCAGTGAGACAAAGGCTGAGGATTTCCTGTCGGGCTTCAGCAAGACGGTGACCTTGGTTAAAGACGTCTCAGTGGTGTGGACTGAAGAAAAGTAGGATGTGAGGCAACGACTACAGGGACATAGGAATTTTGCTGTGACGGGCTACAGGCAAGTGTTGTTGGCTGGAGGGAGGGCTGTGGGCATCACCGTTAAGTGATGGGGTGATCCAATAAGAAGGGAGAAGTGAATGACGCAGGAGGGAAGGGCTGCAGACAACAGGCAGTTGCCAGAGAGAAGTCCTTCATGAGGCCGGGGATCCAGAGCCTTGGCCGGAGGCAGGCACTTCTCCCGACAGGGGATTGTCCGTCTTGGCGGCATAAAGCCAAGTAGAAGATTTCTAAATGCACTTAGCGTACTATTTAAAGGATGAGAATAAATATATTATTTTCTAATAATTATGCCATAATTGGCTTATTTAGTAAATTCTACTTTTACAGATTGAATTTTCTGCTACTGTGAAAAGCAGCTCAGTTGGAAATAAGTTTGCTTATTTTTTTTTTTTTTTTTTTTTTTTTTTTTT
>NW_021158582.1:0-1263 GCF_002837175.3 Physeter macrocephalus | reverse complement strand
GTGTGTGTGTGTGTGTGTGTGTGTGTGTGTGTCTGTGATCTCTCTTTTTTTTTTGGCCGCGCTGCACGGCATGTGAGATCTTAGTTTCCTGACCAGGGACTGAACTCGAGACCCCTGAAGTGGAAGCATAGAGTCCTAACCACTGGACCTCCAGGGAATTCCCTGTGATTTCTTAACTACAGATAATGTTAACCTCATGGAGTTTGAAAACTATGTAAGATGATGTAGCAAGCGGTCTGATGAGATAGTATTTGAACTGCCTAATGCAGAGGCTTGTTGTGATCAAATTTCATTCAATTTGATTAAAAAAAGTGTCTACCAAGGATGTTAAGGCTACAGTAGTGAACAAATTTCTGGGTTCAATCTACGGAACCTAGAACAGGTTTGGCACAGTTAGTGCCTCACCAGCGTTTGTTGAATGAATGACTAATGTGTGAAGTCTGTTTGGATGTAAGTTATTCTTGGTCAGTAGGTGTTCAGTAAGGGCTTGCTGGTTCTTCTAGTTGCCTGTGGATTCCTACAGCGACTCAGCAGCCTCTAGCTACATCGGCTCTTGTTCCATCAACGCAGGGCCACACCCTGCGGAATAATGGGCCACAGAGCTGTCAGTTTGAAGCGTCAGTGGGGAAGCTGACATCAGATGGGTTGCCAGTAAAATCACGCGCAGTAGGCAGATTAGTTCTGTGTCATTATAACTAACTACATAAGGCCCGGTGCAATGGTTCTCCATTTTAAAAAATCATTAATTAATTTAGTTATTTTTGGCTGTGTCGGGTCTTCATTGCTGTGCACGGTCTTTCTCTAGTTGCAGAGAGCAGGGGCTCTTCTTTGTCGCGGCGCACGGGCTTCTCATTGCGGTGGGTTCTCTTGCTGTGGAGCTCGGGCTCTAGGCGCGCAGGCTTCAGTAGTTGCGGCGCACTGCATTGGCAGGTGGATTCTTAACCACTGCTCCACCAGGGAGGTCCCTGGTTCTCCATTAAATGGGAAGTTCTGTTTGACATTTTACTCCCCACCTGGAACATCTGGAAAAAAAGCTGAAAAGACAGACTCTTGGAAAGAGAAGGGAATTTGTGAAAAGCTGATAAGGCTTGGGACCTTTCTTCCCTTGTTCTATGTGCTGCATCTGGAAGGTGATGGTGTTGCTACTTACAATGTGACCCATGGACTGACTAGCAGCTTCAGCATCTCCTGAGAGCTTATGAAATACAGAATCTCGGGCTTCCCTGGTGGCGCACTGGTTGCGCGTCCGCCTGCCGATGCAGG
>NW_021158581.1:0-1263 GCF_002837175.3 Physeter macrocephalus | reverse complement strand
GAATTTTGTCAAAAGCTTTTTCTGCATCTATTGAGATGATCATATGATTATTATTCTTCAGTTTGTTAATGTGGTGTATCACACTGATTGATTTGCAGATACTGAACCATCCTTCCATCCCTGGGAAAATCCCACTTAATCATGGTGTATGATTCTTTTAATGTATTGTTGAATTCAATTTGCTAATATTCTGTTGAGGATTTTTGCCTCTATGTTCATCAGTGATATTGGCCTGTAATGTTCTTTTTTGTGTGGAATCTTTGTCTGGTTTTGGTGTCAGGGTGATGCTGGCCTCATAGAATGCATTCAGAAGCATTCCTTCCACTTCAGTTTTTTGCAGTAGTCTGAGAAAGATGGGTGTCAAGTCTTCTCTAAATGTTTGCTAGCTACTGAGTCAGCCCAGACCCCAGCCCTATCTCCATGTGTACCCACGGAGCTTGCAGCTGCTATTGCTGGACCTGCCCCACCCACTGGAGCACCAGTAATATGCTCATATATCCCTCAGGCACTGAGTTCACAAACCCACCAGCAGAACATAAATCTACAGATTACATAGCCGCTGGGACACAGCTCAGATTTCAGCCCTGCTTCCGAAGTCACGAGGCCCCTAGGGATTGGCTTGGATTTTAGCTCCACCTCCGTGTGTGGATAACCTGCCAGCACTTGCGTGCTCCCAGAGCTCGTGGAGGTCGAGCCACGCCTGCTGTGAGAATGAGTCTGCTATGACGGGCCCCAACACTCCCTTTGAGTGTGTGCGTTACCGATGAGACTTCAATGGCGGACCTGGGCTCCTTCCTGTGCCCACCCCCAGTTGTGGTTTGGACCACACTCCAGCCCCTTCAGGCTGTCTCCACACAGCCAACCCCAGTCCTCTCCCTGGTTCTGTCCTCTGAAGCCCAAGTTTTGGCACCCAGCCCCTGCACACACCAGTAAATGCACATCTTGGGCTGAAGGGTGCAGGAATGTGGCAGGACCCTCTGCTAGTCTCTCTCTGTTCTGCCTGCTACAAGCTGGCTGCTGTGCTCTCCTCTGAGCCTCTGAAGCTCCTTTTCCGTTCCCACTGATCTCCCAACTGTTGAAAGGGGTTCCCAGGGTAAAGGAACCTTTCCTCTTTCACAGCTCCCTCCCAGGGGTGCAGGTCCCATCCCGATTCCTTTTTCCTTTTCTTTCCTCCTACCCGGTTATGTGGTGATCTTTTTTTCAATTTTGGTTTTATGAGAACTTCTGCCAGCATTGAGCAGTTATTCTGTGAGAATTGTTCCA
>NW_021158580.1:0-1264 GCF_002837175.3 Physeter macrocephalus | reverse complement strand
GCCTTACGCACCCATTTCTCTTGTGTAAATTCCTAGGAGTAGAATTGCTGGGTCATGGGTTGGAAATAGGCTTAACTTTCACTCTGTGTGTTTAACTTTCATTTTGTGATGTTGAAGTCAGGCCCACCTGGGTGTGAATTCTTCTTGTCCTGACGCTTACTTGCTTGGCCTTAGGCAATTTACTTTTCTCAGGTTCGGTTTTCTCAGCTGTGAAATGGACATTACATACGCTCTGGGTCAGGGTTCAGTGAAGAAAACAGACATCATTCTAGATAGTTCAAGGAGAATGAAATTTAATGGAGAGAATTAGGTGCCTACAGAGCAAAAGGGCCCATCGCTAGTCTCTGATTTGCCCCCTAGAAAGTTAGAAAGCTGCTGCTGCCCTGAACCAGGACCTCCAAAAAACCCTTTTACCGTCTCAGCCTCTGTAGCCCAGAGGAGGCTGAAATGGTAGGGAGCTTGGAGGTAGCTGCAAAGCTCGGGTCTGGGAAATCAGTTTTTGCCTATGGCTGCTGCTACAGGAAAATGAAAACAAATGGCATCTGCTTCCCTTCATCCTTTTAGATCTTAAATAAATACTTGCACCTCATTGGTACCCTCTTGGCAAGGGGATTAGGGGCTACTGGTCTCTGGGACTCGGGGAAGCTGAGTGCCAGCAAACAAGTAATGGCATAGATGCCTCCTGGGGTAGCAATGGCAATTTAATGGCAGTGGTTATAATTTACTCGTATCATCATTGTTACTGAGGACTGCTTTCTATAATTCGTGTTCAGAATTATAGAAATCAGTCCTTTGACTTTATAATCACCTGCTGGAGTGTGGATGCCACCATAAGTCCTACCTGTCACATAGGTATTGTTTCTCTGAAGGGCCTCAGTTTCTCAACTGCTCCATGATTCTTGGTACTTTTCTATATGTGTAAGCTTGAGAAATTATAGTTTGCTAGCCTACAAGTTAATACAGACTGAGAAGTGACTTGATTCTAAGACTGCTGCTTTTACGTATAACTTAATGAAACGTAATGAGTATTTTCTTTTTGAAGTCATTTTGATTTATTTGTTTTTATTTTAATTTTTTAAAAATTTTATTGAAATATAGTTGATTTACAATGTTGTGTGAGTTTCAGGTGTACAGCAAGGTGATTCTGTTATACATATATATAAACGCTCTTTTTTTATATTCTCTTCCTTATAGGTTATTACAAGATATTGAGTATTCCCTGTGCTATACAGTAGGTCCTTGGTGGTTATCTATTTTATATATA
>NW_021158579.1:0-1264 GCF_002837175.3 Physeter macrocephalus | reverse complement strand
GCAGCAACGAAGACCCAATGCAGCCAAAAATAAATAAATAAAAAATAAATTTATTAAAAAAAAAAACTAAGGAAAACTAAATGAAGGATGAACTTTTGTTAATAATGATGTATCAGTACTGGCTCATTAATTATGACAAATCTACCATACTAATGTAGGATGCAATAAGAGAGGAAACTGAATGTGAAGAATATGGGAACTTTGTATTAGCTTAGTAATTTTTCTATAATCTAAAATTGTTCTAAAATTTTATTTAAAAAAAAACCTATCTGGTGAAATCTTCTGACACCCAATTCGGTACGTCTTCTGTGAAGTAAGTCATCTCCGTTCACCCTCCTTCCAATGCCACCACTTTCTCCAGTGCACACCACATGCACCTCTGTTGCATCACTTGCATATCTCACTGCAAGTAATTTATTCTCTTGTCTGCCATACTAGATTGTGAGCTCCTCATTCATATTTATGCACAGCCTCTGGCTTGCAGGAGACACTGGCATGTTTGTGGACTGATAAAATGAAGGAATGAGCGTAGGAACAAGTATTTCATGAGTCTCCTGTGTGCGTGACCTTTTGTTATTATGGTCACTGTCCTCAAAGATGCCCACATTGTAACTCAGAGGCCGGATAGGAACTGGATGATAATGCTGTGATGCAGGAAGAGAAAGAAATGCCTTTCCTTTCTACCTTGGAGAACAGCATAAGGTTCACAGTGAAATTCTGTCAGTAGAAGTGCTCTAAAAATGTGTTTATCCCAAGTGGGATTCACATGGTACGGATGGGACCAACTTCCCCACTCCCTACCCCTCCAGCTTCACTCCCAGGTATTTCCAGTAAGAGACCTTATTTCTTCACTGAAGCTTTTAGTCTTTGAAATCCTCAGTTATAATGACTGTTCTGGAGGAGCCCACTTTATTTATCATCTGCAGTCTTAGCTTTCTCAGACTGATGAATATAGAACCTGGGAAAGTGGGCAATAAGACAGGTACCTCTTTTTTAAATCTTTTAATACAATTTTTAAAGTTTTCTTTCCATTTATAGTTATTACAAACTATTGGCTCTATTCCCCATGTTGTACAATACATCCTTGAGCCCATCTTACACCTAATAGTTTGTACCTCCCACTCGCCCACCCCTCTATTCCCCTTCGCTCCCTCCCTCCCCACTGGTAGCAATTAGTTTGTTGTCTATATCTGTCAGTCTGCTTCTTTTTTGCTGTATTCACTAGTTTGTTGTATTTTTTAGATTCCACATATAAGTGATGTCA
>NW_021158578.1:0-1265 GCF_002837175.3 Physeter macrocephalus | reverse complement strand
CATGTTATCTGCAAATAGTGACAGTTTTACTTCTTCCCTTCCAATTTGGATACATTTTATTTCTTTCTCTTGTCAGATTGCTATGGCTAGGACTTCCAATGCTATGTTAAATAGAAGTGGTGAGATTGGGCATCCTTGTCTTCTTCCTGAATTTAGAGGAAGACTGTCAACTTTTCACTGCTGACTATGAGGTAAGCTGTGGGTTTGTTGTAAGTGGCCTTTGTTATGTTGAGATATGTTCCCTCTATACCAATTTTGATGAGAGTTTTTATAATTAATTGGTGTTGAATTTTGTCAAACACTTCTTCTGTATCTATTGAGATGATCATGTGATTTTTATACTTCCTTTTGTTAATGTGGTGTATCACATTGATTGATTTGCGAATATTGAACCACCCTTGCATCCCTGGACTAATTCATGGTGTATGATCCTTTTTATATATTGTTGGATTTGATTTGCCAATATTTTGTTGAGGATTTTTGCATCTATATTCATAGAAGATATTGGTCTGTAATTTTCTTTTTTTGTAGTGTCTTTGTCTGGCTTTGGTATCAGAGTAATAGTAGTCTTGTAGAATGAATTTTGGAGTTCCATCCTCTTCAATTTTGTGGGATAGTTTGAGAAAGATATGTATTAGCTCTTTTTTATATGCTTGGTAGAATTCCCCTGTGAAACTGTCCAGTCCTGAAATTTTGTTTGCTAGGAGTTTTTTTTTTTAATTACAAATTCAATTTCACTACTAGTGATTGGTCTGTTCAAATTGTTTGTTTCTTCTTGATTCAGTCATGGCACTTTGTATGTTTCTAGAAATTTGTCCATTTCTTCTAAGTTGCCCAATTTGTTAACTGTACATAGTATTCTCTTGTGATTTTTTTCTTTGTGTACAGCCCTTATTTGTTAAAATACCATTAGATTATGCCTCAGGACAAGAGCAAAGACCACCCTCTGCAGAAACTTAGGAATTATGTACAGAACTTTACAGGACAGAGGACAACACTTTAGCTGAAGCCTGTCTGCTGACCAGAGAAGGGTGCTCTGAGTGGACTCAGCAAAGAAAAGGAAATCAGGCAGGGAAGGTAAGGTGCCCATCTGAATCAAATTTCAGCTGCCATCAGGGCAAGTCTTGTGATGGTCACGGATTGGAGGCTTCGTTTTTGGAAGGTTTGAGTACAGCATAAGAGTTCCATGTGTCTTTATGGCTACACCCCAAGCTGAGGTCAATGTCACTCAAATTCCTGGCCAGACAAACTCCGGCAGCAAAGAG
>NW_021158577.1:0-1265 GCF_002837175.3 Physeter macrocephalus | reverse complement strand
GCCTGGGCTCCAACCCTGGCTCTGTCCCTTGGGCAAAAGTAAACTTTCTTGAGCCTCAGTTTTCTCATCTGTAAAATGGGGAAGGAATAGCCCCCACCGATAAGACGTGCCTTGAGAACTCCCAGAGTTGACAGTAAGAGGTGCCTCAGAAGGGGCTGTGGTTGATCTGCCCTCCGGGTCCCTTGTCTGCTTCAGGAACTGTATTGGCAGTCAGGACCCCTACTGCGGCTGGGCCCCGGATGGTTCCTGCATCTTCCTCAGCCCCGGCACCAGGTACTGGGGACGAGGGAGGTGGGGGGCGGGTATGTGACCCACGTGATGATCGGGAGTCCCCCCAGCAACCACAGCTCTGTGCGAGGGGTTTCTGCTGACTGCGCCTCTCTGCCCCCCTGCCCTCATCAGAGCCACCTTTGAGCAGGACGTGTCCGGGGCCAGCACCTCAGGCTTAGGGGACTGCACAGGTAAGTGGGGAAGAGGGGAGGAGGCCTGGGGACTCGGAGTCCTGGTCCTCTAGGGTTCTCACACCCTCTGCCGCCCATGCCCAACGCGGGGTGAGGGGGGGCGGTACTGGCTTCCGTCAGGGCTTGGGAAGGGCAGGGGGCCCCACTTCCAGGTAGGGAGGTGGGGAAAGGACCGACAGATGGCGAGGGGGCGCTGGGGACCGCAGAGAGAGAGGCCAGGAGACAGACAGATGGGCAGACAAACTTTAAGACAGATGCCAGGGCACAGAGAGATGGGCAGACGGGCGTTGAAAGGGTCAGAGAGGCGCCACGAAGCAGAGAAGCAGACAGACGTTGAGTGGGTAGACCAGCGGGAGGCCGCGAGAGGTGCGCAGGGGACCGTCCCCGGCCGGGCCCCTCACACGCCGCCCTCCCGGCCAGGACTGCTGCGGGCCAGCCTCTCGGAGGAGCGCGCCGGCTTGGTGTCGGTGAACCTGCTGGTGACGTCGTCGGTGGCGGCCTTCGTGGTGGGCGCCGTGGTGTCCGGCTTCAGCGTGGGCTGGTACGTGGGGCTCCGGGAGCGGCGCGAGCTGGCCCGCCGCAAGGACAAGGAGGCCATCCTGGCGCACGGGGGCGGCGAGGCCGTGCTGAGCGTGAGCCGCCTGGGCGAGCGCCGGGCGGGCGGCCCCGGGGGCCGGGCCGGGGGCGGCGGCGGGCCCGGGGTTCCCCCCGAGGCCCTGCTGGCGCCCCTGATGCAGAACGGGTGGGCCAAGGCCACGCTGCTGCAGGGCGGCCCCCACGACCTGGACTCGGGGCTGCTGCCCA
>NW_021158576.1:0-1266 GCF_002837175.3 Physeter macrocephalus | reverse complement strand
GGCACGAACCCGCGTCCCCCGCATCAGCGGGCGGACTCCCAACCACTGCGCCACCAGGGAAGCCCGATACACCTTTTAAAAGATCTTAATTTAGAGTAGATAATCATTGAAATAGACATAAGCCCTGATTAAGAGGTGTCAGAAACAATGTCAAGACGACTAGGACTTGGAGAAAAGACTGAGTTATGGTCTGAGTGATCCCATCTGTGCTGAGCAGTTTCGGCTTTTACTAAAAAGAGCATCTGACCTAACTAAGTCACTGGGTCTTAAACAATTAAAAATGGTTAAAGTGTGAACAGTGACCCTTGTGGACACTCTCCGAAAGAGCTAACGTCCCCAGGTGTGAAGATGATCCATCTCTACACCAAGGGTGGGAGGAGGGGAAGGATTATTACTACAAGTGTATTTTAGTGGGTAGCATTTTATCATGTTGATGCCTAGTATATACTGTAGGCTTAGTTTATTCGTATTACTGATTTATAATTAAAAGGGTTTTATCTTATTTGAAGTAAATATTAAGAGAAAAATAATATTTATATGTTGTTTATACCCTCTTACAAGTTCCCGAAGCTGATATCAGGTTCCGGGTTGCACTGAATGCTTGCGAAAGTTGAGTTGAAGTCAGATTAATAGTACTTACTTCCTTTTATAGGGTTGCCACGTGGCTTTTCTATTTGCAGAGGCCTTAAAACAGTGTCTGGCACATAGGAAACACTTTCTAAGTGTTCATTAAATTTGAAAATAATGATAAATCATAGCAAGGATCATAAAATTCTAGTTAAGACTGCATACCTCTAAATAATAATAAAAATGATGAATAATATTACTCCTTCAAATTGAAAATTAATGGTAAATGGTTCTTTCCAGAGCCATGAGTCTCCATATACCAAATTGCTCTGGTTTAGCCCATCAGTAAGTAGCTGTCTGTTCTGTAGCTTGATGGGCTCCAGTGGGGAGGAGGGCCTCTGCCTCTTGGTGTTTACGACAGTGTCAGATCAGGGCAGACTGGCTCCTAAGAGGACTTTCTTCTTGTCTTTGAATTTCCACTCCCACTCTTCTTCTGTGGAAAATACAGTTTCAAAACAGTAGTAATTGTGAGGCGAGAGGGATCAGTTACCTAATTGTCCTCTTCCGTAGATTCTGTTGCTGGTGGTGGAGAGCGCACGGGCTGCCCAGAGTGCATCCCTAGGCTTGCTCCTGGCTCCCCTCCACCACATAGGCTCCCTGCCTGTGCAGCTTCTTATTCTCTGTCTCCCCTCCTTCCTG
>NW_021158575.1:0-1266 GCF_002837175.3 Physeter macrocephalus | reverse complement strand
TGCTGGGAAAGAGGATGAAAGACACCCGTGGAGGGTTAATGGGCCAGGGCTGAGAAGGGTGTGTGTCACTTCAACTCACATTCCATTGACCAGAACTCAGTCACAAGGCCATAACCACTCAGGCAGTGCTGGGAAATTCTACTGTACTGTGAACCTGGAAAGAAAAGGAATAGGTTTGTACAGATATCTTACGTATTCTAGAGTGATTTTTAATGGTATTTTTAAAAAACTTATTCCTTTGCTGGACCTTGCTGTTATGTACTAGTTTTCTATTTTATTAGTTGTTGCTCTTAGCTTTGTTTTATTCATTCTTATACTTAACTTTGCTTTATTTTTTTATTCATCTTCCAACTTCTTGAAAAAGATGCTTAATTTATTAGTGTTCAAGCTTTCTTTTGTAGTATTTAAGGCTACAAATTTTCCCCCTAAGTAATGCTTTGGTCACATCCCATGAGTTTTCATCTGTGGTATTTTCTGATTCTTCCAGTTCAAAACATTATCTAATTTCCATTGGTATTCCTTCTCCAATCCTTGAGTTATTATAAATTGTTACTTACTTTTTAAATATATGGAAATAAGCCTTTATTATTGATTTCTAGCTTAAGTGCATTGGAAGAGAGAAAGTATACTGAATTATTTCAATCTTCTGAATTTTATAATTATTATAATATTTTTCTCTACTCTTTTTGCAAGATACACACTCTGTCTCCATTCTTTAAATATTTGTTCAAGATTTGTAATATGTGTATTTAACTTACCAAATTAAGTGATTCAATTTCTTTATCTTCCTCAGGGTTAATACAATGATCATTAATTTTTTACCTTTACTGACTTCTTTGATATTGTTATCCTGTATTTTACTGCTATGTTTTCTTTTTTAATGCTACTAGATGTTATTATTGTTATTTTGTATAGTGCATGTGCATTTTTATTTACCCACTTATTTGCTATATTTTTTGCTCTTCATTCTTTCTTTTAACTAGAGTTACTCTCCTATCTGAAATTCATCCTTTAGATTTTTCTTAATGAGAGTCTACCAGGGGTGAATTTTCTCAGATTTTTGTTTTCTTAAATTGTACTTTTTCTTCTTTTTTTTAATTGAGGTTTTGTTTATTTACAATGTTCAGGCAAAGTAATTCAGATCTATATCTATATCTATATTCTTTTTCAGACTCTTTTCCATTATAGGTATTACAAGACATTTAATATAGGTCCCTGTTCTATACAGTAGGTCCTTGTTGGTTATCTATTTTATATATAGTAGTG
>NW_021158574.1:0-1266 GCF_002837175.3 Physeter macrocephalus | reverse complement strand
TGGTTTTCCTGGGTCTCTCCATGTACTCATGTTATTAAAATTTTGTTCAGTTTTCTCCTGTGAATCTGTCTCATGTCAATTTAATTCTTAGACCAGCCAGAGAAACCTAGAAGAGGAAAATTTCTTCCTCCCCTAAATGTATGAACAAACTACAGTACATCCATACAACAATAAACAACCACTCAGCAATAAAGGGGAATGAACTATGGATAGAAGCAACAAACTAGATAAATCTCACATCCATCACGCTGAGTGAAAGAAGCCAGATCCAAATGGCTACATACCAGATGATTCCACTTTATGACATTCTGGAAAATGTAAAACTATAGGAACAGAAAGCAGTTCATGTTTGCCATGCGCTAAGGGCAGGAAGAGGGGTTAGCTACAAAAGGGTCACAAGGAAACTTTTGGGGTGACGGAACTCTCCCTGTCTTGATTGTGGCCATGGGTACACATGTACACATGACTGTATGCATTCGTCAGAATTCATAAAACAGTGATAATGTGGATGAATTTTATTATATATAAGTTATACATCAACAAACCTAACCAAAAAGAGGTAAGTGGTAGGTGCAGTAATTAGAGGCAAAATCCTCCAAAGCCTTGCAATCTGGGACTCAAGGAATTTTTATTCCATTTCAGAATCAAACTTCTCTCCTCTTGCAAAAAGAAAGGAAAAGGCTAACTCAAGGTCCATAGGCCTGCTGCCACGGAAGTAGGAAGACAGCATAAGCCATGCGCGCCCCCAAGCAGCCTCACCGTTAACAGGGCAAGGGCTCCTCGGGGTCTGGAATCACTTCAGGGTCAGGGGAGGGGCTGACGCCCCGTTGAGCTCCTTGTCTCTGTGTCCTGAGTTATCCCTCCTGGTGAAGGCTCCTTTAGCTATCATGTCACAGTTGTAGCCAAAATTCAGCCTCTGTACCCCAGTACAAAATTGAACCTCAGAGACAGAGTTTTGGGTGAAGTAGAAAAGAATAGCTATGTTGCTTTGCCAGGCAAAGGGGGCCACAGCAGGCTAATGCCCTCAAAGCTCTGCGTCCCCCGACCTGGAGGGGTCAGTGAGGAGTTTTATAGCAATGGTTCAAAGAGGGCGGGATCAGCCCGTGGACATTCTCCTGATTGGTTGGTGGTGAGGCAACTGGGAGTCAGCATCATCAACCTTCTGGTTCCAACCCATCTGGGGTCTCAATGCAGTTAACTTCTCCTACCTGGTGGGGGGTTTCAGTCTCTGCAAAACAGCTCAAAGATATTGTTGTGTGTATCCCT
>NW_021158573.1:0-1267 GCF_002837175.3 Physeter macrocephalus | reverse complement strand
CTTGATGAGGTTCTATCCCAACTAGATGAGGTTCCTAAAAGTTAAGGGGTTTTGCCAAAGCCACTCAAGTTCGAGTCCAAGCCTGGAATTTCTGTATAAGAGGACTAGCTCCTCAGTGATGGTCGAACCTCTTCCTCCAATCACTGAGCCAGTCACCTCTTCTACTATCACTTTTCCCTGTTCAGTGAAACTCTCCAATGACCACAAACCTGTGTCACTGTTGTTTCTAAGAAATTTGGAAAGAGCAAATACTTCCTGAGGAATTTTCAGTTTTGCTGGTTTAAATAAATGCATACACTCAGAAACGAGAATCACTCCGCACCCTGATGTCCCTCATTTATCACTTCTGTTTCCAAATGGGATTCACGCCTGCACAAGGCCATCATGTAATAACAGCTCTGCAGTGATCTGTTTTTACAGGGGAGGCAAGAGGGCCCTAGAAGATTTCAGCATCATGTTTAGGATTAAGTAGATGACAGAGGTCAAGTGAACACGGAGCCATCCCCACTCTCAGGCTGGTGAGACCAAGGGCTTGGTTCTTACCAGCCTTCCCTGTGACTATTTAAGATGCTGTTTGCTTCTCAGTCTTTCCCCACTGTGGGCAACAAGCACCCTCTGAAATAACTCCATCCTGTGTGGGCAAAGAATAGTCACTGGCTCATCCCTTGAGGTAGGGTTTCAGAGAATAGATCTGTGATGCTTATAGGTTGAGTGAATGACCATAAGTCACTGGGAACAAGAGAGGCAAAGATCCTGAATATCATCATGGTGACCAGGTCAAGTAGAAAGGAAGCTGGATAGGAGTCAGGGGCAAAGGTTCCCTGTGTGGCCTTGAAGGAGCCCTTGTACTTCTCTGGGCCTGAGTTCTCTCTCCTGGACATGACCTCTGAGGCCTCTTCTCACTCTGACATTCTGCAATGAGTCCCTGTTCTCTGGGACCTCCCCATCTTTGGTCAGATGTGAGGGACCAAATTCTTTTCTCTCCTTAAATCAATTACTCTAGAGCCATTTCCCCAGTGGCCTAAGGACTATTTCATGACGATTAAAGTGGAAATCTGAAGAGAAGCAGCTACAGGCAGACGATGACTTGGTCCCCTACCCGGTGCCTGGTGGTTTCACAAAGGACACTTGTAAGTCCCTTCAGTAGAATTCTGTCCCTCCTTGGAGGAACTGCCCAGGGATCTTGCATCACTGGGGTTCATTTGTCCATCCACCTGTTTCTTCCATCATTAAACATTTATTAAATACCTACTACTTTAAAAAAAAA
>NW_021158572.1:0-1267 GCF_002837175.3 Physeter macrocephalus | reverse complement strand
GTGTGTGTGTGTGTGTGTGTGTGTGTGTGAGTCGGTGTATTTTCTTGGCTGCTTGTGCTCATTTGCAGTAAGGTGGGACGGGAGAGGGTGCCAAAGAATCTATGCTAACTCTTCAGGGAAGAGGAGCGGGCATACAGAGTGATACAGAGTAGCTCATTGCTAGTCTTTTCCTCAGTCCCTCACCCTCTCCCCACAGCCTATCTATATTTTGCAGGAGTTCAAAACTGAGACCTGAAAGCTTCTCTGAAAACTTTAACCTGAAAGCACGTTACCATGTTGCAACCATCTAGCAGTAACAATTGATTATTTGAAGGTGCCTGGCCTGGTTTTAAATAGACAAAGTGTACTATACCAAAATTTCTCCTGAAATATGAATTGTCCCTAAAATCAAATTCTCAAAAGAGAAAGTAAAAACACAAAGTATCTGAGATATGTTCAAATCCAAGGGAGCTGTCAGGTTATCAGCAAGACTTGTTACAGATGTCTTCATGGAACCCTCAGCAGCACAACACAAAATTGCACAGGACCTGCATTACAATGGCTGCTGAGGAGTATAGGTTACATGTGTGCACGTGGGTGGGATTTGTCATAATATTATGCCACATGTTTTCGAATAGTCAAGTGCTAGGCTGACTCCACATATCTAGGCTTTGACAGGCTCAGAATACAAGCATTCCAATGGATAATGTGATTCCCATGGACAAATAACATGAACACTTCTTTCCTTTCAAATCTCAAGTAAGAGACTCCATCACTCGGAGGACCAGTGACCTCTGGGTTAATATTGGCAAGAGTGCTGTCAAACCTATTAACATATTGCCATCATTTTTTTCCTTTCGAGAAGCTCTGTTGTAAAGAATACTCAGTCACCTTTGGACAGCTCTTTCTCCCAGTGGTCTTCAATCTTACAATTCCTACAATTATATATGACCTCATAAACATGAAAGTAAGTTGATCCACCCCAAAGATGTTTTCCCTAATGCTTCTTCACTAAAACAAAATAGAACACAAAACAATCCAAAGAAAAAAGACTTTAAAAATGGCTACCAGTCATAATAAAAGACATTGACTTTGTTACACTAATCAGAGAAAAAACAAAAAAGAAAAATACTGAAAAAAATCATGTTTTTGTCAAAAGAAATTACTTATAAATTACAAGATTTTAATTCATGTATGCTTTATCTGTTTAAACAAAAATTTTCTTCCAAGTGAAAATAGATGGCACTCTCTTATGAATTACCAGGGATGGAAGCCAGGCCCCCTACAG
>NW_021158571.1:0-1267 GCF_002837175.3 Physeter macrocephalus | reverse complement strand
ATTGCAAATCATTCTAGTAGAATGAACACATATGGAGTATTATATTCAGTTCTTCAGTCAGAAGGCAAACGAATGAATAGTGTTCAGTAAAAAGGTTCATGGCAGCAGTGTGCATGTGGCATGTGGGCGTGTAAGTGTGTAATGTCTTGAAGGGATTAAAAAAAATGATGAAGAGGAAGTATCACTAGGAGAACACTGGGGGATTTTACTAAAATCAGATTAAATTGAATACCATAAAATGCTGACCAGCAGCAAAAATTCTCTCAGATATGACATTTGCAGTTGGAAATTTTGAAATTTTGATAACCGCAAATTCTTTGAAGATAGGGTACCAATTTCATCACTTGGTTCATGAAAAAACTGAATAAAAGGACAATGGATACTATAGTTTTAAAATATAAAGTATATATTTTACATATAAGATATATAAATACAAATTATAAAATGCTGTGTTCTTGCTGATAGATAATAGGTCAGATAAACTTCTCATTCTCTATTTGTTAGCATCCTATGCTCTCTTCCAGGCATTATGTTTAGTATCCATGGAAAATTTAACATACATAACAGTCACACAAATACAGAATCTTTGGCTCTGTGGGGTGAGATTAAGATTCAGTAGATAGCTATTTTTACCCCATTTCCTGCAACTAGGTTTCTCTCAAAACTTAAAGTATATACGATACTAAATCCGTAGGAATAGCAGGTTTGGGAGAAAATGTGATGAATTTGATCTTAGAAATTTTTAATCTGCCATGCTTATAGAAATGGAATGGGAGCTTGGAAGGAGAATTTACACGCTTAGACTGGACTGTTAATGACTTTACAAACTCTTCCATGGAAGAATGACCAAAGGTGTCTCTGTAAAGAAAAGGATAAGGATTAATATCTGTGAAGATATTTTCATTCAGAAGGTGAACAGAGAAAAAATAGCCAAAATTAGTGACCACAGAGGTAGGAAGGCAAACAGAACGTAAGTTCTATGAGGTAACATAGAAGCCAAGGGAAGAAAGTATCTAGGATGAATTGGACAATGTAAACCAAAGGATGAAAATTGTGAAGGAGGAAGACTATAAAAAGGCCACTGGATTCACCAACATGACAGTTATTGGTTACTCCCCTTGAAAATATATTCAAAGAAGTGGTAAGAGAAATACTCATGTTCCAAGGTGTTCAGAAGTGTCTCACTGAAGGATAAAAAGTAGAGATAAACATTGTACAATTAAAAATGTTATTGACGATGAGCTTCACCGGTGGCGCAGTGGTTGAG
>NW_021158570.1:0-1267 GCF_002837175.3 Physeter macrocephalus | reverse complement strand
TCTCCTGCATTAGCAGGCGGATTCTTAACCACTGCGCCACCAGGGAAGCCCAATTATTTCATTATGTTTATGAGGCTTAGCCTCTAAAAGCAAGAAAAGGAAAGGAAAATAGCACAGAATTTGGAGTGTGGACTCAAAAGCCCAGCCCTGACCTACCACTTGATAGCTGGATGCCCCCAATAAGTTACTATACTCCCTGAGGTTCCTAACCTCAAGTTTCCTTGTCTACAAAATGGTACGGATGAAACCATCTCTCTCTTCCTTTCTCTCATTCCCTCCCTTCCTCTCCTTTTCGTTTCTCTCTCTCACTCCCCACACCTCCCACCCAAGACGTGAAGTCTAACAGCAAGTTTCCGTCATTACACTGTAATTCAGCATACTTTCTTATCAAGAAAAACTGTATGATGAACTTTTAAGCAAAAATTCACTGGTCAAATTAAGAACCAGAATAATGACAAAAATAGTAAATATGTTTTGGAGTAAATGAGGGAAAAGGGCACTGGGTTGAGGCTACAATTAGAGATTTCTTTCAGAGCCAGGCCACACCTGCTAATGACTAAAATATTTGATTACCTTAATTACCCTGGCTGCACAACAAGAAGTGCTGGTGGTCATGAAATTCCAGAATATTAAAAACTCAGCCACATTTTCATTACAGCATTCTCTACTGTGCTGAAGTCAAGGCAGCAAAAGACTGCCAACAGCATTTTCACTTTAACTTTCTGGTAAGACAGAAAGAAAAATTAACATTGGAGCCAAATTCTCCATTTTTAAATATGGTAAATTCTTCGAGGAAAAAGTATCTGTGGTTATAAGAAACTGAAAACATTTCTGTATATCTTATTAGAAAATATGCATTTATGCTTTGCTTAAAAGGTATTAAAAGAACACCTCAAGCTAATAATCTTAAATGTTTACCTGTTACTACCTTTCAAGCAGTTAGGAAAGAAGAAAAGTGAAATAAAAGCTGAAGCACTTACTGAAGGGACATTAAATGACTGGCATATTGAGCAACAATGACATCCAAGAAATGGACCTAAAAAAAAATTTTTTTTGGTATGTGTAATTAATAATTACCAAAATAATGTTGGTTTTGAATCCAAAATTCACTTCTGTGTAAATGAACCTACTCTAAACAATGACAAAAACAGTCACAAATGCACCACAAAAAATACAAAACAGCTTGCCTATTTGGCTTTTTTTTTTTTTCCCTCTTTTCTGTATGTGGGCCTCTCACTGTTGTGGCCTCTCCCGTTGCGGAGCACAG
>NW_021158569.1:0-1267 GCF_002837175.3 Physeter macrocephalus | reverse complement strand
GGTGTGAGGTCTCCCAGAGGTCCTCATCTCAGCACCAAGACCCAGCTCCACCCAGCTGCCTGCAAACTCCTGTGCTGGATGCCTCAGGCCAAACAACCAGTAGGACAGGAACACAGCCTCAACCATCAAAAAACAAATGAGATGACAAAATAATATGTTACAGATGAAAGAGCAAGTTAAAAACCTACAAGACCAAATAACTGAAGAGGAAATAGGCAACCAACCTGAAAAATAATTCACAAAATCTCGAATGAAAGGAACACAAGGATAACACTGAAGAAAATCATCAAAACCACAAGGGAAAAATTTATAAAGAAAAAAAGAAGAGAGAAAAACTGCAACCACACACACATAACAGAACACAAGTAATTAAATGGCAGTAAGTACATACCTATAAATAATCACTTTAAATATCAATGAACTAGATTCTCCAATCAAAGACTGATTGGATAAAAATATGAGACCCATTTATATGCTGCCTAAAAGAGACTCACTTCAGAGCTAAAGACAGACACAGCCTGAAAGTGGGGGTGTGGAAAAAGATATTCATGCAAATCGAAACAAAAAGAGAGCTGGGGTATCAATATTCATGTCAGACAAAGTAGACTTTAAAGCAAAGTCTCTAACAAAAGACAAAGAAAGACATTATATAATGATGAATGGATCAATAGAAGAAGATGATATAACATTCATAAACATATATTCACCTAATAAAGGAGCACCTAAACATATAAAGCAAATATTAACAGACATAAAGGGAGAAACTGACAGTAATAAAATGATAGTAGTGGACTTTAACATCCCACTGACATCAATGGATAGAGCATTCAGAGAGAAAACAGTGACCTTAAATGACACATTGGACCAGTTGGATTTAATAGATATCTACAGAACATTGGATCCCAAAACAGCAGAGTACACATTCTTTTCAACTGTATATGGAACATTCTCCAGGATAGATCACATGCTAGGCCACAAAACAAGTCTCTACAAATTTAAGAAGATAGAAATTATATCAAGCATCTTTTCAGACCACAAAGGTATGAAACTAGAAATCAACTACAGGAAGAATACTGGAAAAAAACACAAAAGCATGGAGGCTAAAGAACATGCTACTAGAAAACCAATGGGTAAATAAAGAAATCAAAGAGGAAATCAGAAAATACTTTGAGACAAATGAAAATAAAAGCCCAACTTTACAAAATCTATGGGACTTTACAAAATCTATGGGACACAGCAAAAGCAGTTCTAAGAGGGAAGTTTATAG
>NW_021158568.1:0-1267 GCF_002837175.3 Physeter macrocephalus | reverse complement strand
CTTGAACGATGCAGGGGTTGGGTTGCTGACTGCCACACAATCGAAAATCTGAATATACCAGTTGGCCCTCCATAGCTGCCGTTCTGTATCTGCAGGTTCAAGCAACCATGGATCCTGGAGTGCTGTGGTATATGTTTATTGTAAAACATCCACGTTATAAGTGGACCTGAGAAGTTCAAACCTGTGTAGTTCAAGGGTCAGCTGTATTTAATGAACATTACTAAATGTTCTAGAGACATTGGGGTGGGGTTGTTTAATCACAGGAATGTAAACACCTTAAGACTGAATAGTAATCATTCTAGTTCTTAAAACCTCCGGGGTCCCAGTTGTGTGCCTCAGTCATCCCTCTCCTCTTCAGATTCCTGTTTCTTTCACTACTCATAATTTTTATTTCATTTCCAAATTCTGCTCATTTGGGGCAAGGAGTTTAGCTATTATTTTTATCATCTTGTTTCTTGCTCATCCACGGTCTTTGAAGTCTTGGCTTCTATCCTGAGAGTTGATGTCCTCAGGTATTAACATTATATGTACATTTACTTTTTTTCACATCTTGCTTTATAATGTATGTGTATTTATAAATAACATAAATAATATAAATAACAAGGCCTGAGATGGTTCTCTTTGTACATATATATTCTGATTGCCCATACAAGCATATATATGTGTGTATGAATACGTATTTGCTACCTTAATTTTATATGCACATGTCATATACATGTGAATACATAAGTATGTCTTCAAACATGTTTACATATGTATGTGTTTATATCACATGTATGTGAATATATAAATATGTGCACAATCACATTCACATGTGTGTGTTTATGAATGTGTGTGCATCTAAATGTTACACACAGAGACACACACACACATAACCCATCTTCCTGGGGGACTGCTACCTGCAGAGTGGGGGAGACATTCCATTTTCAAATCTTTGTAATGCTAGTACTCTTGATAGAAAAGGCACCTTGGGATTGTTATCACATGTGTAAACCTGCTACAAATCAGTATGTTATTGGGGAATTCTTTTGGCAACTGCCTCTTCAATACATTTCATGAAGACAGTGAGAAATTATTTGGTTGGCTCCTAATTTGATTGTCTTTTTCACTATTCTGTCAATTAAATGTTATTAGGCTGCTGAAATCACATTTGAATTACAATTAATACTGGTAAAGAAGTTCTCTTTTTCTAACACTAAAACTTTGTTCAAAGACGGGAAAGATAGGGGCTTCCCTGGTGGCGCAGTGGTTGGGAGTCCGCCTGCCG
>NW_021158567.1:0-1267 GCF_002837175.3 Physeter macrocephalus | reverse complement strand
TCTGGGAACTTGGCTGGTATTCAGTGCCCTGCACTGATACAGAACTTCCCCTAAATGATAAGAATGGCTCACGGTGCCTAGGCTGTTTGTACAAACCATGTGGTCCATGCCGAACTAGTCCTTTCCTCGTGGGAGTCAGGGATTATACGTGGTAGGCAGAGAATGCCTACTTGAGCAGCCCCTTAGGAAAACCCTGGGTACTGAGTCTCTAGTGAAGCTTCCTTGGTAGATGACACTTCTCACACGCTGTCCCAACTTATTGCTGGAGGAATTAAGCACATCCTGTGTGACTTCACTGGAGAGGACTCTTGGAAGCTTGAGCCTGGTTTCTTCCAGGTTCATCTCCCTGCACGTTTTCCCTTCACTGATCTTGCTTTGTTTCCTTTTGTTGTAATAAATCTTAGCTGGGAGTTTAACTCTATCCTGAGTCCTGGAGTCTTCCTCGTGAATCCCTGAACCTGGGAGTGGTCATGGCGACCACTGACACACTAGTCATTTTGTCCCACCATTTTCACTCCTCTTCAGGTCTTTATTGTACATCATATGCTTCTATTTATTTGAGCCAAAACCCTAGCTTGCCTCTCTGGCTCTTGTCTTTCCACCTTCAAAATAACTCTAGATTATTATTATTATGAATCTTATAATAATTAATTATTATTAATAATTATTGTTATTCTAATTCTTAAATGTAGTTCACGTCTCTCTTTATTACCCCACTTTCTCACTGGGGCCGTTGTGGAGGAGGGTCCATCTGCAACCATCGGGCCCTCACCTTGCCTAGTCCATCTTTCCTAATTTTCTAAAATAACCCCCGAAAGACACAAGTATAATCACGGTAGCCCCCATTCATGACACTACAAAGGCTCCCTGAATGACAGTCGCCTGATATGTCTCAGGAGGCCCCATGTCCCTAACTTATCACTTACTGAGTCTGAGCTTGTCCCTATAACCCACCCATAGCTACCAATCCCGTCAAACTGCTCCCTGTGTCCTGGATACGCCAGATAACTTAATTGCTTCGGGTCTCTGGAAAATGCTCCCTCTCCCAGGGATATTTCCACCTTGCAGCAACACCTGAATTTCCAGAACTCACATGAAGAGTATTCTCCTTGTGAAGACGTTCTTATATCCCATTATCCTCAGGAAGATTTGACCATTTTCTGTGTGCTGTGCATCCACTCCTGGCATGGCTTCCTTCTGTTCTAAGACTCATGTTTGTATACGGGTGTGTGTGTGTGTGTGTGTGTGTGTGTGTGTGTGTGTGTGT
>NW_021158566.1:0-1268 GCF_002837175.3 Physeter macrocephalus | reverse complement strand
ATAAATAAATAAAATTTAAAAACAAAACAAATAAATAAAAAACAAAAAGATTTTGTAAAAACCTTCTGGGATGTGTCCAGGATAAATACACAGACGTGATCTTTACCTTTACAGTTTCATTTGGGGTCGAGTGGATGCTTTGCCACATTTGCTTGAAATGTCATCCATACAGATTCATCTTTTAGTTCCAACACTTTTCCTACTGTGTAGATGTAAATTCTCGAAAGACAGGTAATATATCAAAGTCACATGGTTTTACTATTGTAGTGTGAGTTAGTTGATTGGCTTCTCAGGTGACAGCTCACAACCCCTGAGGACTTGTTTGTGAAAGAGATACAAAGACACGGCCCCCAAGTTTATTACGGAGGCGGGTGGGCAGATCCAGCCGAGCAGTGATGGTGTAGGTGCGGAGTCCGCAGGTGAGCTGTCAGCGCCAGCACCCAGTTGGAGGATACAAGGTGCCTCTCAGGAAAGGGGCAAAGCGAGGAAAAGGGGGGAGAGGCTGCCGGAAGGGAGGGGGAGACACAGCCACCGCAGAACGCATGCGCAGATGCCCGGGGCCGCTGGAGTTCCGAGCTGTCCGCGGAACGCTCCACTGCGGCCAAAGCTGTCGCGAGGTGTCTGATCCCAGCGCACCATGGCCCTGTCACTCTGAGAGGCTGCTTCTCAAAGCTGTGAGAGGTTCCTTGAACTCGGCCAGAAGGGTCCTCCAGCTTTCCAACCCTTTCTCCTCACCAGGCCCTACTTACATGTCAGAACTTCCTTCCTGACCCCCCGCTCGGGCTGTAGAGAAGGCTCCCCGGTGCCCGGTTTCTTCAGGACCCCTCTGCCCTGGCTGCTTGAGCTTCTCCAGTGACCCCTCCCCATGTCAGACCATAAAGGCCTGGAGACAAGGTGATGCTATTCACATCTCCTGCGCCCAGCAGAGACCCTCAAAAAAACAAATAACAAAAACAATTGTCTTAACAAATGAATAGTTTACAGTATTACGTTTACAAAAATACAGCCATGAATCAGTATTTCTCTGAGTAAATAAACCACCGAATTTGAGAAAAGTATTCTTTCCCAAGGGCTTTGCCACGATGGGCTCCTTGGGTGGGTAGAGAGCTATTTATGAAAGCAGGGGTTTTCACCTAAATCCTTCAGTCTCCTGGAGAGCGCAAAGCCCCTATGCACACACATTCTCAATTTCACAAGGCAAAATATATCTTTCCCACCTGTGGTTTCATTGACAAATTATTTACCAAGCTAAAAAGGCTTTTTCCTGA
>NW_021158565.1:0-1268 GCF_002837175.3 Physeter macrocephalus | reverse complement strand
TGAATTACCTTAAAATAACATGTTATTTAGGCTCCATTTCCTAACAAATGGTCATGGATGGGAAATGATGTACTGATTCAGTAATGGGAAACTGAGACTCTATCCAGAAACAAACATCAAGGGGAACTCTCCCAAAGAGTCATCTTCACAATAGCATGATAGTGAGAACGAGGAACAGCAGTTGTATATATTATGATCTTAATTTTGTTTTAAAAAAGTATGTGTTGAGACTTCCCTGGCAGTTCAGTGGTTAAGACGCCACACTTCCAATGCAGGGGGCATGGGTTCAATCCCTGGTCAGGGAACTACATGCCACATGGTGCAGCCAAAATAAATAAAAATAAATAAATTAATTAAAAAGATATGTGTCACAGACAAATGGACAAAAAACTAGAAAGACACATTTCAAAATATTGTTTGTTATCTTTGGATGCAAAGATTATGGATTATTTTTATTTTCCTTTATATTTTTAAAATTTTATATAATGAGTGTATAATTCTTCTGTAATCAGAAAGCAATTTATATCAAAGGAAAGAAGGAAATTCAGTCCTCTTCTTCACACAGTAGGCTTGCAGTCACATACCTAAAGAAAGTGCTGCTGAAGTAAGCTGAAAGTGAGCATCTACTGAGAACTTCTGCTCCAGGACATGGTCCTTTTAACTTATGGAAAAGCCAAGCCACTGGGTGATACTTGGCTTAAAAGTATCTTGTTAGATGATTTCAAAGACTTCCTGGTAAAACTCAGGAAAACATCTGTGGAATTCCTCTTCCTCCCACTCCTTAGTCAGTGACTGGAAGAAAAAGTTGCTGATCAGAAGATCCAAAATGTTCTATGAGAGACTGTGGTGAGCTCAATGAGTCCAGGAGGGTTTATAATAAGTACCATTTAAGTAACACATTGTGTACCAGGTACTCTTTTAGGCAATTTTCATATACTGGTCTATATAATCCTCACAACCACCTATTGGGAGGTTTTTTTTTTTTTTTTTACAAATGAGAAAAATGAGGCCCAGAGCAGTTAAATAATGTGTCCAAGGTCATCTAGCTCATAAATAGTGGAGCCAGGATAAAAATCCAGGCAGTCTAGTTTCAATGTAGTCATTAAACTACACTACCTCTTAAGATCAGCTTGCATTACTGTGCTTAAAAGGACACAAAAGACCTTTCTTGTTTTTTGAATTTTATTTATTTATTTATTTATTTTTTTCTTTTCGGTACACGGGCCTCTCACTGTTGTGGCCTTTCCCATTGCGGAGCACAGGCTCCG
>NW_021158564.1:0-1268 GCF_002837175.3 Physeter macrocephalus | reverse complement strand
GTATACGGGCGACCAACCAGACCAGCGGAAGCTCGTCTTGGAGCTGAGGGACCAGGTCTCTGGCGCCTCTCAGATCTGGAGCCGGTTCCTACCTCAGCTGACATTTAGAAGGCATAATGGCAGTATGTATCTCTGCCAGGATCGCAAGTATGGGTTTATACAGCCTGTGCCCACCTACTCGCACCATGTGAAAATGTGCTCTCCTGCCCACCCAAATAGGAAAATAGGATATAGCAACCAGAGGAGGAATTGTTATTGCACTGCAGTTGGTTTGGGTCACAAAGTTTGTCTTAGAGCAGAATTCTGGATTGGCACCTTCCTGGAAAACAAAACCAGAAACCACCTCCACACACCTCTTCACCCCCTTTTTCCCTCTAAAGCTTCACGAGTTAGGAATCTTCACTGACTACCACCTGCGAACTCACCCGAGTGACCTCTAGCTGGTCAGAAATCCAATACTGTGACAGCTTTGACAAAGGAGATGAGTCTGTCCCCTTTCTTGAGATCTGCTGTGAATGAATAAAAGTCAGAGGCAGAGGCTTGCTCTTCTTTGTTTAAAGCCATGTCAAAGCATGCTTTGAAAGTGCCCGACTTCATGCTTGACAAAGTCTGCTCTGAACCCAGACTCCAGAATGGATTGGTACTTGCGGGCCTCTCAAGACTCCTGCCTGGAATTTCATTACTGGAATTCTTCAGGTCATTTCCCGTGGAAGTCATCACCCAAATGACTGCGTGCCATTCACACTCTGTAGGGCTGACTCAGCGAGCCGCCTTCCCACCCAGGGCTGTGAGCAGCGCCTTCTAAACTCTGCAGTGGTGACAGATCTGTTGCAAGAGAAGTGCTATTTTTCTTGAAATAGAATTTGTCCCCCTGGAGGTATGAGTGCCAGCAGCCTGCAATGGTCCCACGACTGGAACAAAATTCCCATTACAAAGATGCCGTGGGACATAGTGGGGAGATCCAAATGTGTCCCTTAAGTCGAGGTTTAGATGAGCCCTTGGTTCCTCTCGCCCTGCTTATCAAGTTCTTTGGACCTTTTTACTGCTACAGGAAACAGTAAACACCGGCAGAAGCACTTCCTTAAAAGATCACCGAATCATGGGACTTCCTTGGCGGTCCAGTGGTTAGGACTTGGCCTTCCAATGCAGGGGGTGCGGGTATGATCGCTGGTCAGAGAGCTGAGATCCCACATGCCTTGTGGCCAAAAAACCAAAAACATAAAAAAAAAGAAGCAATATTGTAACAAATTCAATAAAGACTTTAAAAA
>NW_021158563.1:0-1269 GCF_002837175.3 Physeter macrocephalus | reverse complement strand
TTTTTTTTTTTTGCTAAACAATATTCCATTATATGGAAATAGTATATTTTATTTATCTGTTCATCAGTAGGACATTTGGGTTGATTCCACTTTGGGGCTATTATGAATAATGCTGCTATGAACACTTGTGTACAAGTTTTTGTGAGGACATGTTTTTATTTCTCTTGAAGTCCTTGTCCACCAAGTTCAATATTTGATCCCCCCTCAAAGGCAATTTGTCTTTTTTTCCCCTGAATATGGGTCACACTTTCCTATTTCTTTATTAATCTGAACAATTAGGTAATATATTGTAACAGCACTGGATTGTCCCTGCTCCAGAGTCTTATAGCAACTTGGCTAGACTAATTCTGTGAAATCAGTTCCCCCAGAGTGTGTAGCCTCTAATTTTCCTGTTCGGATTTTTTTTTATTTTTCATCTTGACACCTGGGTTCCTAAGGGTAATCCCTGGGTCGGTATAGTTTAGCAGTCATCCACTGATTGATTGGAGTTGTACTTAAGCCCCTGAGCCAATAAGGTTTTCATTTTTTGCTGTTTGACCTGTGTGGCTTAAAGACTGCTTTCACACTTCAGGGAGCTTACAAGTTTGTCTCACATTTAGTCAAGGACTAATAGTAAAGCAGTTTCTTCTCCAGTTGCTCCTGAGAGAGTGTGGCCTTAGGTATGTGCACACTCTTCCTTATCACCAGGCCTCCTTTGCTGGCTCTTTCTCTGGTCTGTTAAACTTCTGGCTGGTCTGCCTCTATTAGTATCATACCATGCTTTTGGCCTCCACTGATTGCTGATTTTTATTTTGGACAGTTCCTTTGAGGCACAAATTGCTCCACAATCCAAATAAAGTCAGGTCCCTCAGGCAGGGTCAGGGTGTTGCCAGCCTTTGAGGTTTTCTCTGACCTTGTTGGAACCTCTATATTATGGAACAGTATCTGGGGGAGATAGGAGCTGCCACTTGGCTGCCAAGCTCACTGTAATACCTCTTCTGCAACACAGAGTTGGGTGGGAAAATGGGTGTAACCTCTATCTCACATGTTAAAGACTCCTACTACTATTACTGAGTTTTGTACATTTTGAATAAATGGTTTTCAATTTGTTGCAAATCCCTTTATCATTCTCCAGAGACTTTGAATGACTGTCTTTGCTAATTTTGACCAATTAGGTAGATATTTTTCTGGGGAGAAGTTCCATTGAGCTTGACTATGCAGAAACTGACGATCAAGTTTGTGAATTTAACCTAGTCCACAAAACTGATTACAAATAGAAAAAGGATTCAG
>NW_021158562.1:0-1269 GCF_002837175.3 Physeter macrocephalus | reverse complement strand
TTTCTTTGAGGCCAGTTCTCAGAATTGTGGCTGCTTATGTCATGGCTACATGTAGTTAACGTCTTCCACCTGGTGGGGTTTCAGCATCTACAAGACAGCTCACAGGATACGGCTCAGAATATTATCTGTAGCCCTTGAGAAGGAACTGAAGGTCCTTGACTTTGTTTACTGACTAAACTATTACTGTCTTGTCCCGGTTGACTGCTTTTCCTTGCTTCTGCATTTTCTCACTTCTCTGATTAAGCGTAGAAAGTTTTTCCACAGGCAAAAGGCAGGCACAGGACACGGGAGGGGAAGGACCATAGGGTCCTGCTCTGTTTCACTAGGAGCCAAGTGCTCCACTGAATGTGGGGGACACAGAGGGGAACAAGGCAGAGTCCCTGCTCTCATGGGACTTATATCAGAGGGAGAGAAACCACAAACGCTTTAAACAAAAATATGAAGTAACAGATGCTATTAAGGAAAATAAAATAGGGTAACATCTTAGAAACTGACTGGAGCGCCCCTCTAGTGAGTGTGAAGTAGTATCTGAATAGGAGACATTTCAGCTGCAATCTGAATGATAGGAAGATCACCATGTGGGGATTAGGCAGAAGAGGATTCTTGACGAGAAATAGTAGTGCAGAGAGGACAAGTATATGGTCAGGCTACTCAAGATGGCTCTTCTCTTGGTCTCTCTACATCCCCTGCTTGACCAGTGCCTGCTTCACCTATACCCTACTCACTGACTGACCTTCCTACATACTTGCCCCAGGCCCAAGCTGGTGATAGTTCTTATCAAAGGGGCAGTGAGGGGCATGCTAGTTTCCCCGGTAACCAATGAGCCAACCTGATGTCAATTCCCCCTGTAACTGCCAATCTCCCCTTCCCGGAACGAAAACTGCCTCCACGTCCTACACAGTGGGATGTTGCTCCAGGACCTTGCTTCAGACCTGTACACTCCCCCTATCCATTAAACCATTGATGTCCCTGTTGCTGATTCCGGGCTCTTTCTTTTGTCTTGAAGCTGGGCAGGTACAAGCCTTGTAGGTCTGCAGGGTGCAGCCCAACAGCAAGGCAATGCAAACTTGGCAAATTTAAACACTAGAAATTGGGCCACTGTGGCTAAAGCCAAGGTAGGCAGGGCCCAGTTACCTAGAGCTCTGTAAACTAGGTATGGAATTTAGATTTTATTCCAAGTGCAAATCGAATCCATCAGATGGTTTAAAGTAAGGAAGTTACATGATAAATTTATATTTTAAAAATATTTTTGCATAAGGATAGTCATAG
>NW_021158561.1:0-1269 GCF_002837175.3 Physeter macrocephalus | reverse complement strand
CACGGAGCCGGTCTGGTCTGTTTTGTACCGGCTGTACGGGTGTGACCTGCAGAATGGAGAGAATGCACAGTAGGTTACCTGAATTTGGTATACGGCGAGAAACGATCACCAGCACCTTTTTGCAGATCTGAGGGTGTGGAGTTTAACGTGTTGTCTCTGGTCTGTGTAGCCTTGACAACCATCGGTTGTGTGTAGCGTTGACTGTGTGGAATACACTGCAGTCTAGGAGGAAGCATATTCTCTGTGTGTATGTATGGTTCCAGGTACAGGTGAAGGACAAGCGGACAGCCGCCTTCGCGACAGGAATCGCGTTTTTCGTGCGTTCAGCGCGCTGACTCTGTTGCGCACGCCTGGAGGGAGTATCTTCTGTGACGAAAATTATACCGCAGCGTGTCGAAATGGATTGTAAATCTCCGTTCGAAGATGAGCACCGGGAGTTCGACGTGGTTGTCTACGGCGCCACCGGCTTTACGGGCGAGTGAGGGATATCCGATTGCACCTGCCATCTTGTGTATGTCGTGTTTCTCCAAATCTTAGCAAGTACATAACATCTGACCAGGAGCGGGAAATCGTTGCGCGTAACATTCCGAAGCCTTGGCGGAAGCATCTCACGCGTGTAGTGGTCTTGCATATAGTAGTACAGTGATCTGCACGGTAGTCGGGGGATGGCGTGCGAAGGTATAGACCTAAGGATGTAGACTAAGTTATCGTGTGTTCACGGATACACGAGTATGCATATTCCCATGTGGGTAAGCGTTAGACTGCATAGTCCTGGCGCTGTGCTGCCGTATTCTGACAGAGCACTGCAGTTTCTCTGATGGAACAACCACATACCTGCGTGCCTTGCTCGTCCTGCAGCCGAGATTGTGGAGCACAGCTTTTGTAGATTGGCCTGCTCTCATGCTGTGACACTCGTAAAATTCGTGACACATGTGTGGGAAGTATCGCGTCTGTGGATCTCCGGCGTGCAGTTGTTTTCAAGTTCTGCTGAGGAGCTGTCGGGCCACGGTCGGGCTCCACACTTCGGGAAGTCGTGCCGCTTGGTCTTCAACTACTCGTCGTGGCTGCAATAGTGAATACACAGATTGCCCTGGCTTTATTTGACTGCTGAATTACGATGATTTATCTGTTTCACGATGACATACACGCTGACGCTGTGCTCGCCAGGACTCAGAAGCCCGTCCTGCGCGCCTCACCCCTTGAAAGACTGTGATAGGACGGTATCAGGTGGTGAAGATCGCTTTACTAAGACTGTAGTTCAGTGAGACT
>NW_021158560.1:0-1269 GCF_002837175.3 Physeter macrocephalus | reverse complement strand
CCCCCTTGGCTCCTCTTCTGACTTAAAAATATTGTCAGTCATTATGGTGACTGCAGCCTCCTGGCTTCTGGCAGTTAATTGCTGCCGCCTGGCTCTGTTAATTCAAGGCTCCATGATTCCCATGGACATTAATGAGCAGTAACCACCTCTCCTACCCTCAGCCCTAGCCATCAAGTGAGAGCCACCTCTGAGCTTCTTAGTGATGCTGGTGCCCCTCTCACCAGTACATTCCTGATGGCTTTGGTGAATACTGAGTTTTCCTGGCCCCCCATGGAACTTAATCTTCTGGTAGTATTTCTGACCTCACAAGGTCTGTCCAGTGCAACATGTTCAATTCCTTCAGCCTCTCTATTCCTTCCTCTACCATCCTCCAGGTAACACAGGCATTTCCACTTCATCTAGCATGAGCCCTTGTCTACTCCAGGCTCCTAAGAGCCACCCCAGCAGTGACTTTGTCCCATCCCTGGGGTGCTTGCCAGGGTGTTAAATCAACCGCCTAAGAAAGTACCCTCAAATTGATAAATTCTTGCTTCTTCAATGTTATGTTCCAGCTACCTTGATCGAAATCTAGTCTCAGTGGTAGTCACTGAGTAAGTACTCACTAAGTACTCAGGGGTACTTAAGCTGGCTCATGCCAATCTGTGTGAGCTAATTCTTCCAGCTCCTTCAGTATACAATCTATTTCCTTCCTTATCAGGCCCAGCATATCTCCAGTTGGGTTATGCTGGGATTTAACACAGATTATTATCTTGGCAGCCAGGAGGAAAGATTGGGGCAGCTCCTGAAAGGGAAACCATTTGTTTTGTGGGGTGAGGACTTGTTGACATCTTCTAGCATGAGAGATGTGCTTGTTCTTACTAGGGAAGAGTGAGCTACCTCTGCAGTTTCTGAGAGTTCAGTTTCTACAGAGCCAACATCTTAGAAGTATCCATCCAGATGTCTCCATCCTACTTCTTTTCAGGTCCCAGGTTTTTCCCACCACGGCTCTGACTTTAGCATGACAGACTTGCCTGGGATAGGCATTTAATCATCTTGAGGCTTTTGCTATCAAGTCTAGAGTCTGCTCCTCTGATGTGTCTGCTTGTTACTGAGTCCACACTCTTACCGCTCACCGCACAGCAGGCCAATAAATCAAGAGACAAGTTGTTGGGGCAAGGGAGAGCGACTTTATTCTGAAAGTCAGCAGACCAAGAAGATGGTGAACTGGTGTCCCAAAGTACCATCTTGCCTGGGTTTGGATGCTAGTTTCTTTTACAGAGGAAAGAGGGG
>NW_021158559.1:0-1269 GCF_002837175.3 Physeter macrocephalus | reverse complement strand
AGTGTTATTGGGGGAATACCATTGTATATAAAAAGGGTGAGTTGTAGGGTAGTTTACAGTATGATATACTTCCAGCTAAATGATTATCTCCTGTGGTCAGAGGAATCTAAAAATAGTATATGTGGCTTGTTTCTACCCTGTACTGCCTTGTTAGCACTAATATTTTGTAGGCATAATCTAATGATAATAACTGATATTTATTTAGCTGTTATGTTACATGCATGACTTCACAAAAACCCTATGAAAGAGCCGCTGGTAATATCCGCATTTTACAGATAGAGGAATTAAGGATTAACCAACTTAAAACATTTATCCATGGTCAGTCAGTAAGAGACAACACTGAGATTCCAACCCAAGTGGTCTGAATCTGGAGGCACAGCTCTAACCTCTGGTTACTACTGCTTTCCATGCTCTATTGGTTGGCACAAGGAGACCAGTTTTTGTCCCATTAATGTTTTACTTTAGTAAGTCAGAAGTTATCACAAAATACTTTGGGGAAACGGAAGAAAAGAAAAATATGTGCTTTTATTTAGAGATGAGTACTACAGTGTATTATTCAAAGCACATAGGGTAAAGCTTAGGTTAGAGGAAGCTTGAATTAAAAACTATAAATGTGCCCATTCACCAGTTCTAGAAGTAACTGTGGATGCTGCTGCCGCTTTTCTTTTTTCACTCCAAAGGAGATGATCACAGAATCAACTAAAGGCGGAACTCTTAATTTTTGAAGCAAATTAAATTCTGGTTGGGACCATGGGGGGTTTCTTTTAAAGAACTTCTACTGTGTTTCTTAGAAATAAATGGAGCAGTATCATTTTATTTTTAACTTATCCATTTCCCATCAGAACAGGAAATCTTCTCTTCATCTACATTTTTTACCACTTGCCTTCTTGCTCCCTCATCACCTTGTTTCACTTCTTTTAGGAAGCAACATGGCCTGAGAACAGAGGAAGGACTATCATTGGACAGAGTTGGGTTCAAAACCAACTTCCCACTCACCTCCTATGAGAACATTGTTTAACTTCTATGACAATAAAGCCTAACTGATAGAGTTCTTGTGAAGTTTACACTAAGTGAAGGATAGCAAGTCCCTATCACAGTGCCTGCTGGCCTGCAGTGGGCACTGATATAATACACTCTAGGTCCCACCTCTTCCCCCTTCTCCTCTTCCTGCTCCTTTAAACCAACATTTGCCAGTACTGGGTTTTTTTAATCAAAAGCAAGTGTCTAGGAATAAACCTACCTAAGGAGACAAAAGACCTGTATGCAGAA
>NW_021158558.1:0-1270 GCF_002837175.3 Physeter macrocephalus | reverse complement strand
AAAAGAAAACAGGTGTTATTGTGGCTAATAGCAGAGTTAATAAGCAGAGCTCATGAGTTTGCACAAATACTCCCTGGAGGTCTGGGCAGGGGCGGCCTTTAGAGCAATCTAGAGCAGCACTGGGGCTGGAGTGACCAATGTGAGAAAACCCTGGTTGTGCCTGGTTTACCAGTGCCCTATAGTAGCCCTTAGGGTATGGAATGCTTCTTCTTTTCCAGCCGAGGGAACCACTAAAGTCGTCCTCTCAATCAAAGCTCAGAGACCACATAGAGATCAGTATAGACCCAGGAGCTACTGGTACTAGGGATGAACGAAATGGACTAGAATGAATCTAATGTTGAGTGAGAAGTCAGGACCTTGAAATTTAAAAATCTTATGTGTACTGACTCGCTAGATGAATGACCTAGATGTGCATTATCTAATACAGTGGCCACTAGACACACGTGGCAACTGAGTGCTTGAAATGCCGCTAGTGTGGAGATGTTGAATATTTCTTTTTTTACTTCATAATATGTAATTAATTTAAATTTAAATACTCACATGTGGCTATTGGCTACACTATAGGGCAGCACAGGTTAGAGAATAACCATTATACCGTAAAATCATCTGCTTTATTTCCCTGTAGCGATAAACAGATTTCATAAGATCTCATATCTACTAAGAATTCTGAATGCCTTTCTCCATCTGCTTAGATACAGTTGAATGTCAATTCAGCCCCGGGTACTCCAGGGTGGGGCCGGCTGTGCAGCTGCCTTTGCTTCCTCATCAGATCCTGACACCTCCACCAAGGGAATAAGAGCCTCAGCCAGTCCTGCTCTCTCACAGAGGGGTCTCAGCTGCCTTGGCTAGTCACACAGCTCTACCCAGGTGGTAGAGCTTCCCTTGTTTCCTTCCACGTTTGATTATTATCGCTGCAGCACTGTGCAGGCGCCTATGTTGTATACTGCAGGGATTTCCTTGTGTTGGAAGGCAGCTGGGACGAGAGTAAGGCAGTCAGGTCAGCAATTGCGGGACAGTGGTCGAATTTTTGTCCCATCCCCAGGACACTGCTTTTGATTCCCCAAAATGGAGATTTACTGAATTTTGCAAAGCTAATTTCTCTATTGCACAGGCAAGACTGAAGAAGTAGTATTATTCCTGAGTAGTAGTCCATTGCATAGATATTTTCCAATTTCTTTATCATTCTCCTGATATTGGACATTTGGGTTATTTCCAGTTTGGGCTGTTATGAATAAGTTTCTGTGAACATTCTTATTATACGTGTCTTTGT
>NW_021158557.1:0-1270 GCF_002837175.3 Physeter macrocephalus | reverse complement strand
GAACTGTCCACATTTCATTTTCAAACAGTGAGTGCCTGCTAAGTGCACATTACCAGGCTCTGGGGTTTCAAAAAAAAATAAGGTCTGGTCCCTGCCCTTGAGAAGTTAAAAATGTAGGCGTCATGAGCAACTGTCTGCCTCTCGGTCCTTCCATCTTATAGGTTCTCTCACTAATGGTATCTAGTTACCATGTAAACAAGTGCTCTGACCCTGAGGAACCCTGGACTCAGTGTCAGGCTCCTCTCCTGGGGCACTGAGTTCTTATTGTCTCCCTGTGCCTGGGTTCCTGATCCTTCTTGTCTCGTCCCTGCTGCCCAAGACTGCCTCCCAGGATTCCAAGTTCCCTGCCCTTGTTCATCTCTGAGGCTCGACCCATCTTCCTAGCCAGTCCTACCTCTCCTAAACCTTTCTCCGTGCCCTGCATTCAACACCCTCTGTTGGCCCCACAATAACCCAGTGCTGACTCTGGACTAGAGCAGCGGTCCCCAATCTTTTTGGCTTCAGGGACCGGTTTCGTGGAAGACAATTTTTCCACAGACTGGGCAGGGGAGATGGTTCAGGCGGTAATGCGAGCGATGGGGAGCAGCAGGTGAAGCTTCGCTCGCTAGCCCACCTCTCACCTCCTGCTGTGCAGCCCGGTTCATAACAGGTCTCTGACCGGTACCGGTCCGCAGCCAGGGGTTGGGGACCCCTGGATTAGAGGATGCCTGCAGGTGGGCTCTTTAAATCTGGGTAACCTGCATAAGCAAAGGACATGAAAGTAAATTATCTATGGATATTACAAATATTTATGCCATAACTTCAGGTAATACTGTATTCCACTATTTCTTTGTGTCAATATGGACAAAATCTAAGACCTCAGAGCCTTCTTCTTGCATTCTAATCTCCTAGAAGTAATCCAACATAGAGACTGTGGGCGGAGTTCTGAGTTTCTAATTCCAGAGCTATTTACCTGCTGTGTGATCATGAATAAGTTACTGCACATCTCTGAGCTATGTGTAAAATCAAATTAGGAATAATACATGCATCATAAATTTGTTGTGAAGAGTAAACAAGAAAATATATATTAAAGGTGTTGGGCATAGTTCTTGGCACAGAGTAATACTGTGTTCAATAAATGTTAAAATAACATGGCTGCATGTTGAAGCTATTTCTAATCATTTAAGAAATCTGAAAGTATTAGCATTAAAATTTTGTATTGGAGTATAGCTGATTCACAAAGTTGTGTTAGTTTCAGGTATACAGCAAAGTGATTCAGATATATATATAT
>NW_021158556.1:0-1270 GCF_002837175.3 Physeter macrocephalus | reverse complement strand
AATAAATAAATTCATAAAAAAAGGACAGTATTTAGTCTATAACACGATTGGTGGTATATACATTCCGAAAAAAGTCACAAAGGGTCTACCTGAATACCTGAGGTATGAAAGACACGGTTCTTGTCCAAATTCTACATTTTCTGGTAGTTGAAGAAAATGAAGCTCAGAGCAAGGTAGCCGATCCCAAACCATGGAATCTATTAGGGACAAATCCATCTCGGAGAGAGCTTTGGTTGCTGAGCTGGGGGCTGGAAGCTTGGCCTGAGTTTGGATGGTTAGAGAATAGAGGATAAGCTGGACCCAGGGGTCAGAAGTGGAAACAGTCAAAGGATGGAGTGAGAGAGTTCATCTGGTTGGTCTGGGCATCTGTAAAGCAGTGACTCTGGCTGCAATCAGTGGTTTACTGTACTTCCTCCCAGGGGCTGTGCTTTCTCATTGGACACGAACCAGCCCCTGTGTCATTTCTAGGGCTGACATCCATAACAACACTTGCTGTGTATGAGGGCCTTTTGCCCTCTCTTGCTTGGGATCTGATGGGTTTGTTTTTAGCAATCACAGAAAGTGGAACTTGGGAGTATTTTCTTTGGTTCAAGAAGATGAGCTAATGCATTTGCTTTTGTAACTGTTCAAAGTCTGTGATGAAATCTCACCTGTTTCCATCCCCCCCCCGCCCCTCTCTGTCTGACAACAGAGACCCCTTCCATTCAGAACTGCCCAGTTAATCTCAGATCCTGTAGCCTTAGCCCTCCCGGCCAGCATCTCCTCTGTCTGTTGGCAATGCTGCCATCCCCACACCTCTAAACCATTGGATTTTCTGCTTGGTTTAAGATGGGATGGAGCTGTAATATTGTTCTCTGAGACATGTTCAGTTTGTACTTGGAGAACGTTCATGATATAACACAGCTCAGTAAGCCACGAAATGAGCTGCAATGAGACATTTGCATGGTTAAAATCTGAAAATAGAATAACGGGCTCTTAAAAGTCACTGCTGCTGGACGTGCTATTGTACAAGGAAAAGCATACTCCAGGCTGCTTGAACTCATCTGAAAGATAAGGGCAGTGGGATGAATCTCAGATGCCACCGCCCCCAACTCGGCTCCAGATGCCAAGACAATAGCTCCTCAGGTGGGTGCTGTAGCGCTCTGTGTCAGCGGGGCCCAGGCCGAGCAAGTGCAGGGAAGGGAGGGGTCCGAGAGTCTGTGGCCGCGTGAGGCTCACCAGGATGAAACTCCTTGAGCCAGGGCACAGTGGAGCTTTGTAGAGTTTCCTG
>NW_021158555.1:0-1270 GCF_002837175.3 Physeter macrocephalus | reverse complement strand
CTCTAGAGTGCAGGCTCAGTAGTTGTGGCACACGGACTTAGCTGCTCCACGACATGTGAGATCTTCCTGGACAAGGAATTGAACCCATGTCCCCTGCATTGGCAGGCAGATTCTTAACAATTGCACCACCAGGGAAGTCCCTGTTGTTGTTTTTTAACTTTACTTTTTTAACCTATCTTTATCTTTTAATAAAGAACAAAATGAAAATCTTTATTTCTGAGTTGCCACAGCCTTTGCCCCTGAAAATCTCTATGCTCTCCAGAGTTATGTAAGACTTTATTCGAACATCTGCTTTTTATTTATCTTTGTTTATTTAAGTCCCCACTTTATTATTTTATAAACAGTAGCACAGATAACGAAATCATGGATAGTTATTTTTGTTGGAGAAGAGTTTTAAACAGTGCTCAGCAAGTATAAAAAATGTTAGCTGTCAGGAAAAGTTTCAAATTCTCCTCTTTTGAGAAAAGACTGGTTAATTTTTATTTACTTGAGCAGAAAACATGTTTTCTCCAATTTTTACTTATAAATGATGGCAGCAAAAGGTTGCCCAGGGCTTTGTAAGCATATAATAGTGCAGATTTACTGGTAACTCAGTGAAGAGAACACTTCTGTGCTGAACAGAAGGACACTAAAAGTATAATGGAACTGTGCTTCTATCTAGCAATGTTTAAAGTCTGGTAGGGATATACTGGGGTTTCTAGATAAAATAATTACACTAACACTTAGTATTTTCAACACACACATTTGGGGTTGTTGAAAAACAAAATTCAACTGAGTAAATTTTAAAGATTGTATTGGCTTTATTCAACAATTCATGAATCGGGTGGCCTCCAAAACAGCAGATAGAAAGGAGTTCCAAGGAGCTGTACAAAATGGAAGACTTTTAAAGGCAGATGTGGACAAGAACAAGGAAGTTATCCTAGACAAAAAAGCAGATTGGTCATGGCAAAGTCACTTTCCTTCAGGGGATATCAGGGGTCGATCAGGCAGATGGCCTAACTTGTGCTGATTAGGTGATTCCAGATTGACTGGTTTAAGACTCCATTTCTGGGAGAGCTGAAATGTAATAAAGTTAAGTCTAGGTTTGGTGACATGGGACTTAGCATAAGTGACTCCATTTTTGGCCTGTTGTCTTGTTTCTAATAGGGTACATTGTTTTCCCCACCCCTATATTTTCCATAAAGAAGGCTGTTCTCTAATATTTCTTGGTCATTGATTGCATTTCTATTCCTTCCAAGGAGGTGGAATAAATTATCTGATTGATGAGTTG
>NW_021158554.1:0-1271 GCF_002837175.3 Physeter macrocephalus | reverse complement strand
TGGCTTCTGTATTGTGCACCCAAGGTTGGGAAGGAAAATTCAAAGACTCTTGTGCTGGTGACTAGCTCTTACCTGTGTGTCTTCCTTCCCCTTCTGCATACCCTCTCTCCTCAACTTTCCTCTATCCATCCATAGACAAAGCCATTTTCATTTTGTTTAAATTATGCAAGTAAACAGATTAATGCTCTTCTGTAAAAATTACAAATGAGAAAGCATGTAGTACAAGAAGTGAATATCCCTTTTCTTCACTCCCCCTTCAAATCAATCCCTCTCCCAAGAAATAGCTATTATTAACAGGATGTGTATTGTCTTATATTTATATCACATACTTATATACTATAAAATATTGTATTATAATAATATGTGGTGTTGTTATAATTTAGTATTATATACTGTATACCATCCTATGTGTGTATACAAATACAAGGGTGTATTTATTATTAATTTTTATGTGGCATCACATGAGACATACTTTCTTGCAACTTGCTTTTCCCTAAACAATATCTCCTTGAGATCTTTCAATGTGAGTATACATAGACCTGAATTTTTACCTGCTACATAGTAATTCATAGTATGGATGGTCATAATTTAATTATTCAATCATCTGTTAATTATAAGAGATATTGTCTCTAACCAACTGTCACACATACACACACACATTTACACACACATGCACACACACATCTTTAAGACCACATAAGTAATTTCTTGTGATATATTCTTAGAGATATATTTCTAGAAGTGATGCTATTGGGTCAACAGGGATTCAATTCTTAAAGGATGGTTTAGATGCAGGAATATTGTTCCAATTGGTATACACGTCAGGGGTGTGTAAAGGTGTTTCTTTCCCCACATTCTTGTCAATGATAGATACCACTAATGTGTTCATTCTTTTGTGAATCTAATGGACAAAAAATTAGGATGAATTTCTTCTTCAATTATTTATTAGCCATTTATATTTCTTGCTTTTTGTGCATTATCTGATCAAGCCCTTTATCCTATCAACTGGACTTGGGAATACTATCAACAGTAGTAGTTTGAAAAATATATTGATTATCCTTTATTATATATGATGCAAATATCTTGTCTCTTTCAAGCATACATCTTTTAACTTTGTTTATGTGATTTTTATCATTCAAAAGTTTTAAATTTTTATGAAGTTGAGTCTAAGAAATGATTGTGGCTCTGGTTTTGTATATCTAGCTTAGGAACATGTTCCACAATTCATATTTATAGAGGTGTTCTCCTTTAGTTTCTGCTAATACTTATTC
>NW_021158553.1:0-1271 GCF_002837175.3 Physeter macrocephalus | reverse complement strand
CACCCCAAACCAGGGAGCAGTCAGCGAAGTGCTTGTAAATGTCTAACAGTAAGTTCTAGGGTGGGGAGAGCACAGGGACGGGGAGTGGGGGAGCCTTGATGTGTAGAGTTTGCAGATTTCCACAGTGTAAACATTCCCACTGTGGCGGATCTCAGGCTGCCAACCTGATGTCGCTGACCCAAGCTGGGAAGAGACGTGCCACAACGTTGTCCAGAGCGGGGTCAGCTGGACGAGAGGGTGGGCTCCAGCACAGCACTGGGAGAAAAGGAAGAGCACTGGCTAGAGCCATGGGTCTCAGTCCTCGCTGCGTAGGAGCGTCACCTGGGAGTTTTTAAGATTCCTGATGCCCGGGTCACACCCTGAAACAATGAGGCTGGATTCTCTGGGGGTGGGACCCAGAGGCGATTCCAGCAGGCAGCCTTGGTGGAGACCGACTGGGCTGCGCAGAGCTTGCACGATGCTCCCTCTTGCAGAGTTCCCGCAAACGCTCTTGAGACATCGAACATTCCTTCATTAAAGCCTGTCAGAATCACAATTTGGAAACTGCAAAACCATGGGCAGGGAGACAGCAGTTCTTGAGTGTCTGCTTTTACCTTTCCGTGGTTGCGTTGCACAACCTTGGGAAATGAAATGAGAACCCAGGGGAGACACAGTGATAACCTCAACGTACAGAAAGTTCTCTGCAGCCTCCCTCCAAAGAGATCAAACATAAGCTAGCTGAGAGGTGGGCTGCAGGTCTTGCAGCACCATCTCAGCCATTTGCCTTGACTGCAATGCAAGGCTCCCTGTAGGTGCCAGTGATTTAGCTAAACGGGTCTGTGGTTCTGCAGCTGGACAGTCTGCACCATTGAGTAAGGCACCTTGCTTCTTTCATCTTGTCACCTTCTCTATATCTGTATTTCTTTTTATGCGAAAGACTTTATTTTTTATTGAAATGTAGCTGCTGTACAATATTATATGTTACAGTATTATGGTGAGTCACAATTTTTAAAGGTTATACCCCATTTATAGTTATTATAAAATATTGACTGTGTTCCCCATGTTGTACAGTATATCCTTGAGGCTTATTTTATACCTAAGAGTTTGTACCTTTTAATCCCCTACCCCTATATTGCCCCTCCCCCTTTCCTCTCTCCACTGGTTACCACTAGTTTGTTCTTTATATCTGTGAATTTGCTTCTTTTTTTTATATCCACTCATTTGTTGTATTTTTTAGAGTCTACATATAAGTGATATCATACAATATTTGTCTTTCTTTGTCTGACTTATTT
>NW_021158552.1:0-1271 GCF_002837175.3 Physeter macrocephalus | reverse complement strand
TACCTTCTGGATGCATATCATGTATGGATCAGTCGATGTGTCCTTGGCAAAGCGGAGTGCCGACCAGGAACTGCGGGAAAAAATAGCTCTTGACTCTAGAAACAAGACCTCACATTCTGAGAAATCTCTGCGACTCAACTCACAACTGCCAACAGCCTCCACATGATTTGCTGGCGCTGACTTGCAGGTGCGTGTACAGCAAGCGTATCTACACGCATGTGTGCAAGTGTGACACTACAGCGTCGAGGGCATGAGCAGACAATCCATCCAAATAATTCAAGTATGCTTTACTCCACGTGATTGGCCGCTTTGACTTGTTTTGTGGGTTAGGAATTCAGCGTGATACACCGTTCCTTGTGCAGGCGCGCCACCAGCTCTGCGACCGTCAACTAAGCCCTGTTGACGCGAAGACCTGAGAGGGAAACCCTTGCGCGTTTGGTGTGTGTGGTATGAGTGAAGACCGCTGTACCTCCGAAGTTCTGCTTTTTGTCTGGAGGTCTGCCTTGGTGGTTCACTGGGTACAGTTAACGAAACAAGTGTCAGTGTTACGCTGGTTCGCAGCAACAGGAAACAGCATTCTTAACTCCATCCAGCACGTCTTCAAAAGACTGCGGCTTTTGCGGCAGTCGGCAGGCGAGCTGGCGGCACTTCACGAGAAAGCTCTCTGTGTGTCAGTGAGCACGAAAATGGGCAGAATGGCGACCAACGTTTGGAAGAACTTGTAGACCACAAAACGCCATGTATAGGATGGCTTTTGATCGCGAGGGATGCCCTATCCGCTGCGACACATACATCCAGTCTTAAACTATCTTTTCAGGGAGAAGTGGAAGTCGCGTGCTCACAATGAAGCAGTTTTTTGGCGAACCGTCCCGCTGGTTTGCGCACACGTTCAGATGTTACTCAGCAGGAAAACAAAACACGCGTGGCTCCGATTTCTCCCGACTGCGTTGGCAGACGGCCCTATGCAGAATCACTTCGGTGCGCAGAGCGCGGCGGGGGGGCCGCGGCCAGTGTCGCAGGGATGCAGGGCATCCACGTGGGCCAGCAGAAAAGTCTGTCACAGTTGTATAAATTTCAGCGAGTTCAACGACAACTGTGTAGGGTTGGGGTCCCGGAAGGCGCGTTCCTGCTGGAAGCTCACTTGGCTTCCTACATTATAACCACATGCATGCACGTAAGGGTTATAGATGCAATGTGCCCATCCTAGAACAGGCCCCCCTCCCGAATGACGGATATACGCGTTCTCCGTAGAATAGCTATCACTATTGTCA
>NW_021158551.1:0-1271 GCF_002837175.3 Physeter macrocephalus | reverse complement strand
GAGGGGCCACAGCAGAGAGAGGCCTGCATACCACAAAAAGAAAAAAAAAAAAAAAAAAAAAGTAGGAGAAAGGAAGAACAATTCTGATTCTGGCTCTGAAAGCACAGGCAGTTGCTCTAGTAGCTGGTGGTTGTATGAGTAGTGGAGACCAGATGGCCGTGCGTTTACTGTAGCAGGTCAGCTCTTCCTGGATTCCAGCTCTGGCAGGTGTAGCTCCATTTGGAAGTTCTAGCCCCTGTGTGCTAGGCAGTGCAGGTAAATGGGCTCCACTGCAGAGATGATAGTGGTTTTCTGATTTCAGGGTGACATCTTTTCTTCCTTCTGCTCCTCTAGTCCTTTTCATACATTTTAACTGTTTTCCTGTATTCAATTCTCTATGCTTGAAGTATCTAATTTTTTGTCTTGTTTTGTTTTCCTGAGACGATCACAACTACTTGATCTCAGGAAAAAGATGATCAAACATAAGAATCTGAATGGTCTTGAACAAAATGATGAGTGCATTGCCAGTGAAAAATGTAATACTGATAACAGTCCGTGGCATAGTTAATGTTTACAGTTACTTTAAGCATAATCTGTTTGAGCCAGAGAAATAATGTATGTAGAAGACAGAGCATGGGAAGCCAGTTGAACACTTGAAGATCCTCTGAAGCAGGTGTCTTGCAGGAAGATACTCATTCTCCCCTAGTATCATCACCCCACTACTCCTAATTACTTCTAGACCCATAACTTAGAGCCATAGTGCAGGAAGTTCTAGAAGGAAACTTAAAACCTCTAACCAGGATAGAGTTGAGTTTGAACTAAACAATAGAAGATGTTAATGTATAACAGTAGAAACCTGGAAAATATGTGTCGAAATGGATTCTAGGATCTTAGGGTTTATGGAGATCAGCTTTTAAATGGAGTTTGTTTAGAGTCTCTGTCACAGTGGGCCCAATGGATCTAACCATCAGGTGGTTATTTCCTCAGTTCCTAAATACAGAATTAGAATAAACACACTCAGCAAATGACAAAATCATCACATTGGTTCAGGAACTCCCTTTCCTTTTTGGTGTGTAAACCAGAGCCAAGGCATCGTATGTGGGAGTACTACAGAGATTAGTGCTCTCATTAAAGACTTGAAAGTTTCAGGGGTGATGATTCCTGTCATGTTCTCATTTAAGTGCCCTGTTTGGCAAGTCGATTCTAGAGAATGACTATGGAGTATCATACATCCAATTAGATGTAACTTCATTTAGAGCTCAAGATGTGGTATATTTATCGAAGCAAATTAA
>NW_021158550.1:0-1272 GCF_002837175.3 Physeter macrocephalus | reverse complement strand
CTTGAAGATTCTGTGGTTGTGTGTTTCCCTTGGCTTTTCCAGGCCATCAGAAAAAGGTGGAAAACATGTAAGGTGATGAGGAGAACACTCATGATTCCAGACATATTCAGCAGAGTAACCCATACGGAAAAGTTCTTATTAGTGACCCACTTGTTCTTGTTAGCTCTCCTGGTCTGTGGAGATGGAAGGGAGATGTGCCTTCATGATGTTTGCCCTGGGAGACCCCTGGGGATGGGACCAAAGCCATGGCTGAGAGATACAACCTTCCAGCGACAGCCCATAATGTCATAGGATGGAAGAGATGCAGAGGGTGGGGGCTTTTGGTACAGCATGACACAGGAGATTGGCAGGGGCTCAGAGAATGACCAGCCTTGATGGAGAAAACCAGGAGATGGGACCTCCAGGGGAAGAATCAGACCTGAACAGTGGTTTTCAAAGTGTGGTCCTCTGACCAGCAGTGTCAACATCACCTGGAAATCTCTTTAAAAAGCAAATTCTTACCCACCCCCAGACTTCCTGAGTATGAAACCCTGGTGGTGCCTGAAATCTGTGTTTTAATAAGCCCTCCAGGTAATTTTGATGCAAACTAAAGTTTGAGAAGCACCAAACTAGAGGAATGAATGAGAAAGGGTGCAAGTGCCAAGGACCCTATAAGAGCTTCACTTTGACCTCTGGGCTTTGTCTTTAAGAGGTTCCTTGGGTTCTGGAAGTACAGAGCCTCCTCAGCTGGGTTCTGCATGGGGTTTTATGTCCATGAACAGTGGGAAAGGATAATACAATAGTTTCACCTAACCCAAAGAAAGGCATTGAGTTTTCAAATCAAACTGAAAGTACTTACGAGGAATCACTTATAGACATGCACACATAAATCTAGACATATTGTCATCCAAATCCTCAATTCCAAGGACAAGAATAGAATTTTACAAGCTTGTGGACTGAACAAACAAGATTTTATTCCAAGTACTATGGGAACCTATCAGAGGTTATAAGCTGGGGAAGGTTATGATCTGATATACATTTCTGAGGTTCTTTGGCTGCCCTGAGCAGAATGGAGAGTGAGACGCAGCAGGTTCCTGCTCTCCTTATGGGCACAGAGTCTGGAGACCTTGTGCCTGGAAAGAGAAAGAAGCAAAAACCAGACTGTGTGGGCTCTGGGCATGTCAGAGACAGTTCTGAAACAGAGGAAGAAGGCCCCAGGAATGTCAGGTGAGAACAAGCCATGTTTGACTACGAAATTGTGTGTGTGTGTGTGTGTGTGTGTGTGTGTGTGTG
>NW_021158549.1:0-1272 GCF_002837175.3 Physeter macrocephalus | reverse complement strand
TTTTTTTTTTTTTTTTGGTTGCGCTGTGCAGCTTAAGGGATTTTAGTTCCCTAACCAGGGATTAAATCCAGGCCCTGGCAGTGGAAGTGCTGAGTCCTAACCACTGGACCGCCAGGGAATTCCGACCTGACATTTTTTTAAAGGAATGTTTCCCTCCCCTCCCCTCCTTTCCCCTTCCCTTTAGTATAGTTGACCCTTGAACAACACAGGTTTGAACTGCCTGGATTCACTTATACACCGGTTTTTTTCAGTAGTAAATACTACAGTTCTACATGATTTGAGGTTGGCTGAATCCTTATGTGGAACCAGGGATATGGAGGGCCAACTATAAGTTATTCTTGGGTTTTTGATGGTGTGGAGGGTTGGTGCCCCTAACCCCCATGTTGTTCAAGGGTCAGCTTTCTATACTTGATTGCAGCTTAACAAATGGAACCCCAAATTCTGCTTCTTAATGTTCTTGAGTAAATTGATTTCTAAAGGTATATGGATATTTTATACGCTTGGCATACTAAAAATATTTAGTTGTGAGCTCCTAAGTCAAACCCAGATAGACCCATTTATGCAAACACCCATTGTATTGTGTGTCAGTGTTTGGCAGATGAGCACATTATATAAGTGTGTTGAAACTCATGTCTCTAATTTTTTTTGTAGTTAAAGAAAATAATTATCTTTGTGAGAAATTGCTATAGAATTAAAGAATTTTTAAGTCAACAGAAAAACATTAGAGTAAATAAAACCAGAATTTGATAAAAACAAATATTTTCACATATTCATTACTTTCTCATGTCAGTACCAGTTCTGAAATTTTGACTGGAAATTTCAATATAAGGCCCTGTTTTTGAACAATATTCAGTCTGGAATCTCTATTTAATATACAGCATAGTACAGAAACATTCTCTTCTCCTTCCACACACATTCATAGTCATGTGGCAACCTTAAAGTAGCTCAGAAACATTTAATAAAACCCACTTAGTCGGTAGTAGTTTTCATTTATGAAAAATCAGTTTAGGTGTGTGTGTTAGTGTGCAGCTTTAGAATGGTCATAAGTAATGTCTCAGCACAATCCAAGGCTAATAAATCAGCCCTTTTTTGGGCTTCTAACAAGAGTTTTGGCTTTGGTGTTGGAATGACCTGCATTTGAATACCGATACCTCTACTTAGGTAGAATCTTGTTGTACAAATTCCTTTACCTATTTATTTATTTCTAATTGTGGTAAAAAAAACAAACCACCACATAATATAAAATTTATCCTCCCGTCCATTTTTTAAGTG
>NW_021158548.1:0-1272 GCF_002837175.3 Physeter macrocephalus | reverse complement strand
CTGTGCTTGTATGTTAGCAGCTCTCTTGGGACCTGGTAACAATTTATTTAGAAGACATCTGTCTCTCCCTCAAAGCTCACTAGTTGAGAATCCCAGAGCTTGGCATAAATCAGACATTTATTGAATGACCAAATGGTCGAGATTTTGCATTTGAAAGTTGTACTAGTTTTCTATCGTCACCGTAACAAAGTCCCACTAGCCTAGTGGTTTAAGCAATAAAAATGTATTATCTTACAGTTCTGAAAGTTAGAAGTCTGAACTGAGTCTTACAGGGTTTATGGGTTGAACTGTGTATCTTCCTTCTTTACCTGAGTCTTTGATTCCTTGTCTGTGAAGTGAGGACAGTGATGCTCACCTGTCACCTGTCAAGATTTTGTGCGAGCGGGTGTGAGTGTTATTTGTGTTAAATAAGGAATATGTGAAGACATGTAACATAGCATTTATTAACTGGCCTTCAGCAAGAACTAGTTTCCCTTTTGTTTCCTACTCACAGTGCAGTGGTTTTCAAAGGTTAGCAGGTATCAGCTCCTTCTGGGGCTGTGCCGACCGGTTTGGTGGCCACTAGCTGCCTGAAGTATGGCTGATCCAAGCTGAGATGTGCCGGACATATTAAATGAATACTGGGTTTTGAAGACAGTATAAACATTGTAAAATACCTCATTAATATTTTTATTGGTTACATGCTGAAATGATAGTATTTTTGCAATACTGAGTTAAATAAAATGTATTAATAAAATTCATTTCACTTGTCTCTTTACATTTTTTAATGTGGCTGCTAAAAATGTTAAATTACATATGTGGATTACATTACATTCTATTCCTATTGAACAGCGTCGCTGTGCTGGGAATATGCCAGTTCCCAGGACCTACCGCTCTGTAACAAACCACCCAAAATGTAATTGCCTAGAACAGCACCACTTTTTATTTTCTGAAATTACCAGAATCGACTGGATCTCACCTGGAGAGTCCTCAGCTCCTCTCCCTTGGGTGTCTCATGTGTTCGCAGTCGGATGGACACGGGCTGTGGCGCGTCTCCACGTCTGCGGCCAGGATGCTCCTCCCTGTGGATCTCAGCCCCCGGGACCTCTCTGACCTCTCGCCAGCGAAGAACCCTGGGCTGCTTAAATTGCAGCTCAGAGCGGCCAGGCCTGATTAATGCCTGGCTTGGAAATCTCAGCACACCATTTCCTCACCATTCTACTGGTCTGAGCAGTCACGGAGCCGGTGCTGACCACGGGAGAGCCGCACAAGCTTCACCACCACAGGGAGGCA
>NW_021158547.1:0-1272 GCF_002837175.3 Physeter macrocephalus | reverse complement strand
TCCAACAATGTACAAAAAGAATTATAGACCACAGTCAAGTGGCATTTATTCCAGGTATGCAAGCGCGGTTCAACATTCAAAAATGAATTAAAATAATCCTCTACTTCAACAGGTTAAAGAACAAAAACCATATGCTCATATTATGCTCATATCAATTGATCCAGAATAGGCAATTAACAAAATCTAATACCCATTCATGATAAAACAAAAAACAAAAAAAACACCCCTCAGCACATCGGGAATACAGAGGAACTTTCTCAACTTGATAGAGAAAATTTACAAAAATCCTACAGCTAACATCATATATACTGATGAAAAACTGGATGCTTTCCCCCTAAGAATGGGAACAAGGCAAGGATATTCCTTCTCACCACTCGTATTCAGTATTGTACTGGAAGTCCTAGGTAATGAAATAAGACAAGAATAGAAAATAAAAGCAGTGCAGATTGGAAAGAAATAAAACAGTCTTTGTTTTCCGATATGATTTTCTGTGTAGAAAATCCCAGAGAATCAATATGAAAACTCATGGACCTCATAAGCAAGGTTGGAGGTTACAAGGTTAATATTCAAAAGTCAATTGCTTTCCTATACCCTAGCAATGAACAACTGGAATTTAAAGTTAAAAACACAATGCCATTCAAAATATTGTCAAAAAATTAAATACTCAGGTATAAATCTAGCAAGATATATGTAGTATCCATATATATACAAAATTCTGGTGAAGGAAATCAAAGATCTAAATAAATAAAGGAATATTTCATGTATGTGGATTGAAAAAGTCAGTATTATTAGGAAGTTAATTCTTTACAACTTAATCTATAGATTCCGTGAAATCTCAATCAAAATTTCAGCAAGCTACTTTGCAGGTATTGATAAACTATTTCCAGAGTTTACATGGAGACAAGCAAAAGACCCAGAATAGCCAACATAATACTGAAAAGAACAAAGTTGGAGAACTGACGCTACCCAGCCTCAAGACTTACTATAATGCTAGAATAATGAAGGCAATGTGGTATTGGTGAAAGAATAGACACATTAATGGAACAGAATAAAGAGCCCAGAAATAGACCTACAAAAATATAGTCAACCAATCTTTGCAAAGCCAAGTCAGTAAAGAACAGTTTTTTCAACAAATGGTCCTGGAACAATTGGACATTCTGATGAAAAAAAAAAAAAAATTCTAGACACAGACCTTACATCTTTTCCAAAAATTAACCCAAAATGGATCATAGACCTAAATATAAAGTGCAAAACCTATAAAACTTCTAAAAA
>NW_021158546.1:0-1272 GCF_002837175.3 Physeter macrocephalus | reverse complement strand
AGATACTCAGCTTCACTTCCTCTCCATAAGAAGCTGCCCTGAAAAGTCTGGTCTGCCCTCTGCTGCCTTTCCTGGCAGGGCCCACAGATCTAGCTCCCCTGACTTCTGCAGGGAGGGCTTCCTACTCCCGGGTGAGGTTAGACCTCTCTACCTAATAATAACTAGAACTTGGAGACCATTGACTATGCACTGGCCCTGTTCTAGGAATCTCATGTGGATTAATGCAGTCAGTCCTTCCAAAAACCCTATGAAAATTTTACTCATATTATCCCCTTTTAACAGATGAGGAAACTGAGGCACAGAGAAGTTAGGTGGCTTATCTATGGTCCAGGTCTGGTGAGGAGAGGACGGGGCTCCCTCCACTTTCCCTTCAGATGTGTTCGGTGTCATCTCTGCTACTGAGGTTAAGCTCCGTGCTGGAAGGGGCAGCAACAGATCTGGTCTCATTGCTCCTCGAGCTCCTAGTACACAGCCTGGCGCGTGGTGGATGCTCAGCGTGATGCAGAAGGATGTGGATGTTGGCGTGTTAATGTCTTCAAATACTTAAGTAGGAGTAAGAGAAAGAGCAAAACAAGATGTGTGGACTTGTATGTCTATTGGCCAATACCCAATGCATAATAAATAATGCGAACTTGAGGCTATCCTTTAAGGTGGTAAATGTAATCTTACAAATGGCATTGAGCTTTGGACCCAGTGGGATTTATGACTAGAGTTTGATGACAAAGAGTATAGACTCTTAAAAACAAGCAGGTTTACACACTATTATGGGTTGAATGGTGTCCTCGGAAAGGCTAGGTTGGAATCTTCAAACACCCAGCACCTGTAAATGTGGCCTTATTTGGAAATAGAATCTTTGCAGATGTGATCGTCTTGAGATGAGATCATTAGGGTGGGCCCCTAATCCAATACGACTCATAAATAGAAGAGAGAGACACACCTGAAGTGTCATGTGAAGACAGAGACAGAGATCAATGCATCTGAGAGCCAAGGAATGTCTAGGAACAGCTCCCACTGAAGCCGAAAGAGGCAAGGAAGGGTTCTACCTAAGTTTCAGAGAGAGCATGGCCCTCCCAGCATCTTGATTTGGGTCTTCTGGCCCCCAGAACTATGAGGCAATACATTTCTGTGATTTTAAGCTTCCCAGTTTGTGGTCCTTTGTGACAACAGCCGTAACAGATGGATACGCCCATAAAAAAGATGGAGCTGTGCTTTGAGAAACACTGCAAGCTCAAGGGTTGGGTGTGTAGGAGAAGATCTTGGTGAAGATCAAAG
>NW_021158545.1:0-1272 GCF_002837175.3 Physeter macrocephalus | reverse complement strand
TATATATATATATATATATATATATGTAGAAGAAACTATTGATATGTAAAGGGACAGTGTAACTTACAAATCTCAGGTAAGGCTTGTGCCTGAAAAGGGAAGGAGGAAATTGGAATCTGAAATGCTTCACCTGTCTTTTTAATGCTTCATTTCTTAAAAATATCTGAACCAAACAAGGCAAAACATTAACATTTGCTGGGTCTTAGTGGTGAGAACACAAGTGTTTGTTTATTCTTCCTATTTTTCAGTGTTTTAAAAATATTTCATATTAAAAATATTCTAAAATCTCAAACAATCAAGATGAAGCCAACGGTTGCAAGTAAACATGTTTGTAGCACAGATCACATCACAGGGGTTTTGGAAAAGTGATTCTTAAAATAAAGGCCTTTAAAAAGAATTGATTACAAAAAAATTAACTTCTAAGAAGACAAAGACAAAAATAGATGAAATTTATGTTCTACTTTAACATTTTTTATGAAGAGATGCTAATTCTCCATGTTTCTTTGATTAGTTAGATGGATCAATCTTGCCATTATGATGGTTTTATTCATTCATTCTTGGAGATCAGCAGCTTCGCCTAGGAATGCCCTTTTCCTTTATATTAAAGGTTAGGAAAGGAAGAAGCTAATAAAAAAGAAAAATTTAAGTCCAAAGTCACAGTTATCTCAATAACCAAGCATGAACACATATATTTTGCTTATACACATTTCACCTCAAAGTGTGGGTTTTATGTGTAAGTGGCCTTTAATACAATCATCTGCTTACCACTGACTGCTATGATTACTATGATTCTTTCTGATGATTTTAACAGAGAGAAATGGGAGTAGAAACTGATGCTGAAAACTCTAGTTAACCCGACTCGGAACCGACAGCCCTTCCCTGAGATTTTCTGTGTCTTTAATTCGATAAAAATAGTTCAGACCAAGAATTATCAAAGAGGAGAAAGAACAAGGCTTCTAATAATCATTTATGAAAGAAAAATAGAAGAACAGCTGAATCAGGTGCATGAAGCTACATGGAGACACTTCGGTAGAAATGTGTGCTTTGGAGTAAAATGTGCTGAGCTCATACAATATATGAACAGTTTGAAAGAGGAACATTCAGGGTCACCTGAATAAATGTATTCTATCCTCAAACAAACCACTGACCTCTAATCAGCAATTTCTATCAACACACCACTAACAGAGGGAGTAGACAGGATCGTCCTAAAACCTTGTCATTTGAAAGGGCTTTGCACATATTTTACCTTATTTAACCCTCTCATCTCTCTGT
>NW_021158544.1:0-1273 GCF_002837175.3 Physeter macrocephalus | reverse complement strand
GCTTTACAACAAAGTGAATCAGTTATACATATACATATGTTCCCACATCTTAAAGGTTTCCAGGGAATCAGAGTTCATGATGTCCTCCTGTAATAACACCATCTGCTGGGCTGAGGGGAAATTACAGAAAATGAGAATGTTGGCCTTTCCTAAATGGAATCCACTGGAAGGCAGAGAAAAATCACCATTTCTCTATTTTTTCACATTCCTAGGTACTTCAGATCCACTCACCTACCCAGAACTTCCTTAAAACCTGTGTGAAAAGGCCTGAGGCTAGACCATCTCCATTACCCCCACCCCAACCTGCCCCTCAGTGGAAACAATCTAGAGAATGCTTAGTGCATTCATTCATATTCATTGACTTGAAACTGTACATGCTGCCAGGATAGGTAAAGGAATCTGTCATAAAGTAACACCCGCACACACCACCACCTACTCTTTTCTTTTAGGACTTTGTCCCTGTTCCCTCCTACTCTAGGGCCTGCATGGTACCATTTCCCCATACTGGAGTACTTGTCTAATTCCTACTAACTAAACCCCTACTCTTGTTGAAGATCGTCACTTAAGTACCACCTCCTCAAGATGTTTGCTTCTTTGTTTCATGGTCCTCATCTCAGTTTGTAGTCCTAAGGCATATGTGTGATTATTTGATTAAAACTCATCTCCTCCAGCAGACTGGAAGCTCAGGAGAGTGGGTCCATGTGTGTCCCCACTGCCTAGTCGACCACATGGCACACAGAATGAGCTTAGGAAGCACCCAAGTGAACGAGAGCTGTTGTGATACGGTGTTTTGATTAGAGTGAATTTATTTAAGAAAGAACAATTTCACGTCTTTACTTTATTGGTTCATGTTATATATGAACTAAAAAGAGATTCTATTAGAGCATAAGGTATAGAAAAAATACCAAAGAATAGGGAGATGGGAGAGAAATTCATGAAGCTTCTTAAATTTTTAATTCTACTTTTAAAAGGTAAAGTCAGATATGTTCTCAAGCTGTTTCTGCATTTTTAACGAAGGTAACTTTGGAATATTCAGCACTGAAGGTGACCTGCAGGGTCTCTGGTTCAGTATTGGAGGCTACCTTGTTAATTTCATATTCTCGTTTTCTTCCAGATTTCCAGGAAGAGTCAGAGCCTTACACTTTTTACTTGAAAAGCTCATACATGTTCCCTATAAACCCCCCAAATGTATGAAATAATTACCCTGAAGACAAAAGAGCAGGGCTCCTATAGTCACATATTCGTTCAAGAGTCTGCATGAGGCATTGTTCTG
>NW_021158543.1:0-1273 GCF_002837175.3 Physeter macrocephalus | reverse complement strand
GTGTCAGAATGGTCTGGGGGAGTTTTTTATTTTATTTATTTATTTATTTAAAAATATTTATTTATTTATTTGGCTGCGCTGTGTCTTAGTTGCGGCATGCGAACTCTTAGCTGTGCCATGTGGGATCTAGTTCCCTGACCAGGGATGGAACCTGGGCCCGCTGCATTGGGAGCATGGAGTCTTAGCCACTGGACCACCAGGGAGTCCCCTGTGGGAGTTTTTTAAAACATCAGTGTCCTCTGGATGACTGAGACAGGTACTTTCCTTTCCCTTTGGCTGAGTTGTGTGTACACGTATCTGTATGTGTAGGGCGATGGTTTCTCTGGCTGTTTTGGTACCGAGGTTCTGCCAGCATCAGAAAATTAATCGGTGACATTTCAGTCTTTCTCACATGCTTCGTAATACATTGTATAATGAGAAACTTACTGTTTTAGTGTATGTTAAACTATCTGAAACTAGAGGGTTTTTTTTTTTTTTTTTTTTCTGTTTTTGAGGTTTTTCTCTGGGAACTTACTTGAGTATGCCAATTATTAGGGAGGATTTTTTTTTTTTGGTCAGTTCCCATAAATTCATCCGTTGGTCAAAGAATTTTCAGGTGGTAACATTATGGATGAGAAAAAGTAAGTATCTGTTGTCAATTTCTATCTTTATAGTTATTTTAACATTATTTTACAGAACATCAGGAATAAAGTTATAACAACTAAGTAATATTTTGCTAAAATAAAAAACAAGTAGGGAGAGAGGAAGCATTATATTTAAATATAGATAAGTACGTACTCTGGGAGAGTTTTCTTACTGATCCTTAGTTGTTTTCAGTCACTTCTTAATCTGTGGTTTTTCCTCAGGATTCGGTAGCATAGAGTGATGCTGTTTTCTAATTTGGCATGAGACCCTTTTAACTACTCCTTTATGGTTCCTGCGCCCTGGGACCAGGGCTGAGCTCTCTGCTAGTGGGGACACTTTTGATTATATAGCCCTTCTCCTTCAGGTAACGTTGATTAATCTGCCAGGAAGAGTAGATTCCATTTTGACCTGAAGATCATTAAATAGAGAAATTCTATGGCTTTTAATTTCCTTAAAACAGTCACCTCAAAATCTACTGGGTCAGTGCTCTGAGCAAAAGGCACCTCAAATGGCATCTCCCTGGTCTTGTAGAATTTCAGTAACTAATCATATGTTGGCAAAAGTGATTGGTTCTAGCTTTGGACTGATTCCATTATGCAGTAATCTTTTTTTTTTTTTTTTTTTTTTTTTTTTTGTGGTATGCGGGCCT
>NW_021158542.1:0-1273 GCF_002837175.3 Physeter macrocephalus | reverse complement strand
AGAATCTAGCTCACTGTCTGAGCAAACATACTGTTTGGTGAATGAGAAGACAGATTGACAGAGGGATAGATGAATGAATGTTGATGGATGATGGATGATGGATGGATAAGTGGATGTCAGCTGGCTGGATACAAGGATGACAGAATGAAAGGACAAATGGACGGATGCTAAATAGATAAATAGGTGCGTAGATGTTGGGTGGTTGGATGAATGGATGTTGACTGGCTGGCTGGCTGGCTCAGTAGATAGATGGTTGGATAGAAGGAAGGAAGGATGATTGGATGAATAGATGGGTGAATGGAAGAAAGAAAGAATGAATGAATGGATAGATGGATGGATGGATAGAAGAAAGAAAGGAAGGATGAGTGGATGGTTGGATAGTTCATCCATTTCATAGGACAGCCAAAGACCTCTTACCTCTTATATCTGTGGGATTTCTATTTTCCCAGTGCAGAGCCCTGACCACTGAAGGTCCAAAGTACAATGTATCATGTTGCCAGAGAATCTCTCTGTTCCTCAGGTCCTCCTCAGACAATTCTGAGAGAAACAAAGCAAGAGTTTTGGGGCCCACTTGATGGATGAAGAAAGTGAGATCTAGAACTGTTTAGGATTTTGTTCATGGACACCCATATAGTTTAAAGCAGAGTGGAAATCAGACCTCTGGCTTCTTGACTCTGAGTTCTGAGCTACGTGATGTGTAAAGAGCACATCTCAGGCCTCAGTTGGCTCCCTCAAAGGAGTGGACTGAAGTTGGTCCCACAGACCAGTCCCAGCTCCAGCCTGGGTCCCCCTTTGGCATCCCAGAGGGCAGGTGAACCCAGCCTTTCTACACAGGTTGTGTCTGACTGGGCTCTTCAGTTCTGCCAGGAAGGAAGTGGCATAGAGAGAAAAATTAGGAGACCCTAGGTCCCATAGAAAGATCTCTTTGCACCCCTGCTGGGCCAGGGCTGGTCTTGTAAGTCTATGTCTACACTAAAGAGGCGGGCTGGGGGCACCACTGCGACATCCCTAAACCTCCGCTAGTCCCTAAACCCGAGCCGGCAATGCCCAGGTCTCCCCGAGATCCTGGGGGAGGACAGCCGGAGGGAGATATTCTTGAGGAAATGAATACACAGACATTTGGAATTACCAATTAGATGAGTAAGAGCAATTCCTGATACGGAAAAGTCCTACTAACTTTTTTCCCTAGTAATTTTTTTTTTTTTTTTTTTTTTTTACGGTACGTGGGCCTCTCACCGTTGTGGCCTCTCCCGTCGCGGAGCGCAGGCTCCGG
>NW_021158541.1:0-1273 GCF_002837175.3 Physeter macrocephalus | reverse complement strand
GTGAAAATCCTTGCATTTGAAAGCTTTCATAGACTTTTGTTCTATGGTGAACATAAAAAATTTTGACCAAGCTCTTGCATAATCGTCCTATTTTGTTCCCATGTGGCACTGCCTATATTGTATTCAAAGACCACTGTTTTGATTCATAAAACTACATGAATTGAAATGTAACTCATGCCAGCACTATAGTTCAATTTACAATCCTGCCATGGTATTAATGCAGTGACTTCCTCAGTTCTGTGCACGGTTACCTTGTCATTTGGATTCAGTCCCAGCAGAATACGAAGTACGTTCCTCTATTAATTCAACTGCCCAGAGTAATAGACAATCTGTAGGTTGTGTCCACTTAGTTCCTTGTAAATCACTTCCCTCCTAGCCTTTCAATTCATTTGTGACTGGTGCATAGTAGAAAATCTCCCTGAACCCTTTTCTCACTGTGATTGCATTGGGCATTGTCTGAAAAGAATGGCTTTAATTATTCCCCTTTGATCATTTACATTTTAATTCTAGCTCCCAAACAGCTGGCCTCTGCTTTGAAAAATAGTACAGCAAATCCTTTGGGCACACTGCCCTCTTCTTCCCTTCTTTTCCAAAGCACCATGCCTTCCAAAGGACTTACATTTGAAGTGGAAGACATTCTCAGAGAATTTAATGGATATATGAAGATCATCTAGAGCTAACAAGAAATTTAAAGGATTTATGAGAAATGTTTTCTCCATAAGTCTGATAGATGTTTTAAGACCTACTACACAAGAAATAAAACATGGCATCATACATACTAGTGAATAAAACATTTTTGCCTGTCTATTGCAAAATAATTTTTTTCAAAAGCAATTCTTTTCTTTTTAAAATCCACACTTGCTATGAGAAGGGCAAATATCTGCCATGTGTGTAGTGTTGCATCCATCTTTTCCTAAAGCCTTGTCTTAGTCTCATCTTTCCAACAGCTCTGATTATTTGTATCACCCATTTTCGCACATAACCATATTATAACTTGGCTCTTATTTAAGTCTATCACGTATATGTTTCCTCCCCTAAGTACTTTAACAGGTAAATTAGTGATGTGATGTGGTAACTGTTCACGTATACCCTGTTTAGTTATCCAAAGGATTTGAAAGCGCTGAATTCCTCAACTCCAGAACAAGCTCCTGGAGGGTACGGATGCAGTCTTGTGTTTTTCTTCCTTCTGCTAACATGGCTCATCACAATCAGGGGCTCATAACCGATTCTTTTTTTTTTTTTTTTTTTTTTTGCGGTACGCGGGCCTCTCACT
>NW_021158540.1:0-1273 GCF_002837175.3 Physeter macrocephalus | reverse complement strand
CTGGTCGGGGAACTAAGATCCCACATGCCATGTGGCATGGCCAAAAAAAAAAGTTAAACATAGAGTTATGACATGACCTATCAGTTTCACTCCTAGGTATCTAAGAGAAATAAAAACACGTCCACATAAAAACACAGGTATGTATGTTCATAACAGAATTATTCATAATAACCAGAAATGAAAATAATCCTAATGAGCCTCAACGGATAAATGGATAAATGAAATGTGGTACATCCATATAATTGAATATTATTTGGCAATAAAAAGAAATACAGTACTATTCATGCTATAATATGCATGAACCTTGAAAACATCATGCTAAATGAAATCAGCCAGTCACAAAGACCACCTATTGTATGATGCCACTTATATGAAATGTCTAGAATAGGCAAATCCAGGGACACAAAAGGAGATTAGTGGTTGCCTAAAGATGGGGATGGGGCGATTTGAGGAGAAATGAGAGTGACTGTTAATGGGTATGCACTTTCTTCGTGGGATGATGATATGTTCTAAAATTGAGTGTGGTAATTAATGGTTACACAACTCTGTGAATATACTTAAAACCATTCAATTGTACACTTTACAAGGGTAAATTATAGGATTATATGGTATGTAAATTATATCTCAATAAAGCTGCCATTTTTTTAAAGTAAATGTTCTTAACAGAGATTATTGCACTGTATGATTCCTATCCCGGCATATTTCTCCCCCAAAACGGAAGATTTCTAACATACTAAGAAAGAAATGGTCAAGTAATAAGACCAGAATTAACTGATCTCTCACTGAGCTACATATGCTGCTAATTAAGCCCTCAGCGTGGATGTGGAATCTGAAGGGGACAAAAATTAAACAATTTTCCAAAATATATGATGGTGACAAAAGTAAAATTTACTCTTGCAGTATATTAACTCAATTACTATATTTACTAGGACTCTAGAATTATAGCTTCAGAGGACACTTCAGCAATCACCTCATCAAACTTCAACCTTATAAAATAGGGAAACAGAGACCCAGAAAAGTTAAATCTTTTGCCCTCAGGTCACAGAATAAGTGATAGATGGAGCAAGGAACAGAAGTCAGATCTTCTGAATTCCAATCCAGTAGAAGGTCAATTAGATTATCTATTTAGTACATAAGGGTCTTAGATAACAGGTTCAGCCATTATTTTTTATTTATTTATTTTTTTTGCGGTACGCCGGCCTCCCACTGTTGTGGCCTCTCCCATTGCGGAGCACAGGCCCCGGTCGCGCAGGCTCAGCGGCCATGGCTCACG
>NW_021158539.1:0-1273 GCF_002837175.3 Physeter macrocephalus | reverse complement strand
GAATTAACAGGAATCCGATGTGCTCTGCCACCTAAATATCTATAAACCAAAAAATTTATAAAACTTTACGTCGTGGCTCCACGAGCCACGCAGGACATTGATCCCCAAGATAAGGGAAATTAAAAAGACGATCCCCAGGATTGCCCAATTCCCCCCAACTTCTTGCCTGGATAGAGTTTACAGGCTGTGGCACAGGGAGAGTGAACACAAACAGAGGTGAATAAGTGAAGGAGACAGAGCTGAGAATTCCAAGAGGCCAATGTGACTAGAATATTCTGGGAGTAATGGAGGGGAGAGAGCTGCACAGTGAGGTAGTCCTGGAGAGCTGCAGAGGTTTCCCATCTAGGTGCAGTGTATGAGAAAAGGGCAGTGGTGGTAGCTGACTTCCATTTTCTGGAGTGAGTAGTTGTGTGGATCATGGTGCCATTTACTGAGATTGAGAAGATGGGAGTTTTAAAAACAAGAGAGATGGGGGACGTGAGTGTGTGGGAGGGGTGGATATAGCAATACCACAGTGAGACAGACTCACTGTGAGGAGCCCTTGAAACATCCAAGTGGAGATGTCAAGTAGACGAATGAATATATGGATTTGGATCTCAAAGGTGAAGTTCGAACTGGGGTTGTAGATTTAGGAGTTGTAAGCATATTAGCATATATAGTTATTAAGCATCTAGCATATAGAGGGGCTGGTATAAAAACAAATACAATATAAGTTCTCATCATAAAATATTGTAACTATGTGTGATGATGGATGTTAACTGGACATATTGTGGTGATCATTTCACAGTATATACAAATATTGAATCATGATGTTGTACACCCGAAACTAATATAATGTTATATGTCAATTATATCTCAATTTAAAAAAAGAAAAAGAAACAATAAGAATAAAATATAAAATAAAGCGAATATAAAAGTCCACTACGGATTTTGTAAAACAAGCACAGTTTCAAAATGAGATGGGAACATAGCATTTTCTATTAGCATATAGCGGTTTGTCAAGGCATTCGCTTCTAAGGTCTGGTCACGTCCCACACAAACGTGTTGCACCGGAAGGGCTGAGAGACACAAGCAGCTGACAGGGAAGGTTGCTATGCAACAGCTGAGGAAAGCCATCCAGACAGGCAGAATTGATGTTGGTCACTGGAGAGTAAAAGCTCTGGTCCTAGCAATAGCTTCCATTCAGACACAGGGGTGGACAGCCTGGAGAGGCTGATATAAAAACGAATATAAAAGTCCACTATGTTTTTTTGTAAAAAAAAAAAAAAAAAAA
>NW_021158538.1:0-1273 GCF_002837175.3 Physeter macrocephalus | reverse complement strand
AACGACAGTAATAATTGACAATTAGTGCGCACATGTGATATATCAGGCCTTGGGATGAGCTCTTGATACTTCTTGCCTCGGGGGTGCAAATGATTGCTTTCTCTTTGGCCCCGGCAGGCCCACATGCAGGCCCGGTTTGTGATCCTGAGGGTCTTGCTGGAGGCTGGCGAGGGACTTGTTTCCGTCACTCCCACCACAGGCTCCGATGGGCGCCCAGATGCCCAGGTCCGCCTTGACCGCAACAAGATCCGGACCGTGGGCAAGCCCGCCCTGGAGAGGTTCCTGCGGAGACTCCAGGTAAACAGGGGCCTCTCCCCTTGGAGGCCCCCTCCAACCTCACCCTGTCTCCCCACCCTGTAACAGGGAAGGCTTCTTGGAGGAGGTGGTATTTAAGCTGGAATGTGAGCGCCAGGGAGGAACCAGCTATTAGGAGATCTGATAGCGGAAGAAACAAAGCGTAAAGCCTGGTCTTGGGACGGGAAGGAGCTTGGTGGGTTGAGAGACAGAAGGAGGAAGCCTGGAGTTTGGTGAGTGAAGGAGGGAGGGACAGTGGTCACTGCAGCCCTGACATCCCTCCCACGTAGGGATGTTTAGAGTCAGGAGACCTTTCGGGGTTCTGGTGCCAGTGCTAACCAGCTGTGTGATTGGGGTAACATACTTTGCCTTGCTGGCCTCCACTCTTCTCATCTGTTAAATGAGGTACGTCACCTTCCTCGCCTGGTAGGAATTAAATGAAACAACATATATGTGGAACTGAGCAATAGAATGTCGTGTTATCCAAGCCAGTGTGACACAAAGCGTGGTCCAGGGACCAGCAGCAGCATCGCCCAGGACATGCAGATTCAAAGGCCCCATCCCAGACCTCCTGATTCAGAAATTCTGAGTGCGGGGCCCCGGAACCTGCATGTTTACTAGCCTGCCAGGTGATTCTGACACTCAACAAAGCTGGAGGACCACTGATGGTGACCCACTCCTTACCGGGCAGTGCCTTCCGTCAGAACAGGGTCCTGCTGGCTTTTTCAACCTGAAGAAGGCCCAGCCTTCTATTCAGCAAATATCTCTTTATGATTGTACTCCCGCCTATTTCCAGAAGGGATGTAAGGCATTTTTCCTAAAAAGATATGTGTCTGGCCATTAAAGTAAAATAAACTTAGAAATTAAAAATCATGAGATGCAAAGCACAGTGCAGTGTCTTGGGTTAGATTCCGGAACAGAAAAAGGACCGGGGCTTCCCTGGTGGCGCAGCGGTTGAGAATCCGCCTGCCGATGCAGG
>NW_021158537.1:0-1274 GCF_002837175.3 Physeter macrocephalus | reverse complement strand
CCAATGCAGCCAAAAATAAATAAATAAATAAATTTATTTTTTTTAAAAAGAATCCATCCTTAATCCTCTTTCCCTACAGTGAAAGGCATCAATTCACCTTTGGAAGAAATATTATAAGTAACATAGTTGTCCTGTCAAAAAATAAGAAAAATACTGATTAAAATGTCAGTTCAGCAAAGCAAGTCTGCCTCTGTATCTTGGAATAATTTAGGACTCGGAGTCTACTGAGTACCCTTCTGGACACTTCAAAATATGTAGAGATTTCTGTCTCTGGTTTTTAAGTTGTAGCATGTGTTATTGGGAAATTGAAGAGCTTTTCCATGGCTCCTTCCTTCATCACAATGAGTTCTTAGTGGGTTGGGACCAAGCCATATTTCTTCTGGCCTTTAACAAAGAAAAAAAAAAGAAAAGAAAAAAAGAAGAAGTAAAAAAGGAAAAAGAAAAAAGGAGAGTCCACATGTCTTTGGACCTTAGGACACAGTGAGTTCTTTGAAATCAAATAGAAGCAGAATTACTGCCCAATCTTCTAAGTGTGTTATGGATTGATGAGTCGACATTTGAAAAGTGCTTGAAAGTTCTTAGATGAAAGACCACAGATCTGTATAAAGTATTATCATTATAAAAGTAACTCAATTTTCCTGTGGTTATTCTTTTTAAAAAAAGGAATATTCATTTGGTTGCTGTTTTAATCAATTAAAAAAAAATTAAAACCACCAAAAGTAGGATATTCTTGTAAAAGAATGTGAAATAATCAGGACTTTTCTGGGATTAAAAAAAGGGAGTAGGTAGCTGAGCAATGCCTTTAAGAATGCTCAAGGTGCTGCCTGGATGGTAATATTGGAGAACTGTATTAATACAATTAAAAATTTTTTAATAATTGTATTTTTAATGAACTATAACAGGAAAATTTCTAATCACCATTTTTCACTTTTTTTCTATCTAGTTTTACAGGGAAACCACATTTCTCCAGGATCACAAAATAAAATATAAGCCTCATATTCTTTACATGCCCATTCCTTCTTTTTTTGAAGAGAAGCTGTATTCCACATCCAGGCTGCACACAAGAAGGAATGTAGTCAATCAACTACTAATAGTTAATGTATCCTCCATTGAGAGTAGGACGTATAATCTTCTCACTTCACTGAGCACAGAGGCTGTAACTGTCACAGTGGCTGTGACCTGAATTATGTTGGGAATATATCATATACTGGACGTCCCTGGCAGTCCAGTGGTTAAGACTCCACGCTCCCAATGCAGGGGGCATGGGTTCAATC
>NW_021158536.1:0-1274 GCF_002837175.3 Physeter macrocephalus | reverse complement strand
CTGCATCGGCAGGTGGACTCTCAACCACTGCGCCACCAAGGAAGCCCTATTTATTTATTCTTGATTAAACTCTAGTAGTTTGCATCTTTTAAGAAATTTGTCCATTTCTTTTAAGTTGTAAAATATATTGGCATAAACTTGTTCATGATATTCTCTTATTCTTTTAATATCTATAGAACCTGTAGTGATGCCACTTCTCTCATTGCTGATATTGGTCATTTCTTCTCTCTCTCTCTCTCTCTTTTTTTTTTTTTTCTTAGCAGTTTGGCTAGAGCTTTATCAAGTTAATTCAGTTTTTCAAAGAACGAGCTTTTGGGTTCATTGATTATCTCTATTGTTTTTCTATTTTCTATTTCACTGATATCTATTCTAAAATAAGCTTACCTGCAGGTAGACCACTCACCACCATTTTTATTTTTCAGACATTTATCTGAAACTTTTCCAGTCACCAAGGTAAATGGTGACTAAGCAAATGTCACCAGTTATAGTTTGGGTGTCCTGGACGGAGCCATCTGGACCCCTAACAAAGATTATGCCCCTAGGTTGTCTCTAGAATCCCTCACCAAATGGTCCTCAAGATCTAATCTGACACCAATGAGTTTACCCATGAAGGTGTCTAGGAAACCTTCGTAGTGTAGTTTGATCCGATGCAACAAACATTTCCTTGTGTGCTTTCTCTGTACGAGGCATAGCATGGGTATTGTGGGAGGAGAGTACAAATATGAGCATATGTCCCCTGACCTCAAGGAGTGCTTGATAGAGTGTGAGACAGATAGAGATTCCTTAAGGAGGGTACCAGGCCTACTGGGGCAATCCCACAGCAGACGTCTAAACAGAGGACTGTGGAAGCAGAGAGAAAAGAGAAGGCAGTCCCAGCAGAGTGCTTCGGGCAAACATTGGGCGGGTAACCCTATTATGTGACATATCTATAGAAAGCAATTTAAAATAGATGACAAACACATTCCATCACGTCCCTAGAATGGGAGGTGGGGTTGTCAATCTTATCTCAACATTTCGGAAGCCTCAGAGGGTTTGGAAATGGAATAAGACAAGCAGTAACGTCAAGCATTGCAGAGACTCTTTGTCGACTTCAAGTTCACTGCCAGTGAAGAGGTCAGTGGCAAGGTGCTTCAAATCTTTCCTTGGAATCTAGGATGCCAATCAATTTCTGGGCCAAGAGTCTTTGGTACTCTGAAGATAAAATCCAAATTTTCCTTTGGGACAAACTGACAAAGGATTAATCTCCAAAATTTACAAGCAGCTCATGCAGCTCA
>NW_021158535.1:0-1274 GCF_002837175.3 Physeter macrocephalus | reverse complement strand
AAAATTAGCATTTGTGGCCAGGCCCTGTTCTAAACACTTTGAATGTATTTGCTCAGGAGGGAGAAGGAAGGAAAAGAGGAGAAATCAGAGGAAAAGAACAAAGAAGAAGCAAGCCCACTGCTCTGAGATGTGGGTTTTCATCCCTGAGGACCTTCGTTTTGTCCTTGTTCTTGCTCACATCCCTCCTCTAAACACACAAAGGAGAAAAAAATTAGCATGTATTAGATAAGGAGCCAGGGGCTAGACATGGTGCTGAGGACTCTTCACCACGTTCTCATTCGCTGTTCACGGTAATCATGTGTTAAAAGGGAACCAGGACAAGACAGGTTAAATAACTTGCTCACTGCCAGCAAATAGCTCAGAGACAGTAATTTTTAATTCTTTCTGATTTTAGAGCTCGTGTTCCTTCAAATTAAGTGAAAAGAGTAAAAGCTGTTCTTATTCAGATATCCAAACCCGGTGCTCATACCTGTGTCCTCTCAGAACGTTGCTTCCATCCACGAGAAATCAAGGGATGCAGTGCTGTCTTTTAACTGGGAATCTGAGTGAGTCTGGAGCCTCTGGCCTGGGGCAACCCACTCTGGCCTAAAGAGGATTTGCTTTGAGAAAGGGATTTTGAAGTTAACAATGAAAGTAATCTTCTCCCCAGTAGAGTGAAAATAGCAGATCATGAAAATCTGTCAAGCATAGAATAGTTTAAAAGAAAGAAAAATTAAAAGCGCTATCACAACCCACCTCCACACCCCGACAAAAATGGGATATAATTCAAGACATAATGAATTATCTAAAGTAAATAGTCACAAACGACCAGTAAATCTTTTTTTCCAGCTTTATTGAGATATTATTGACGTATAACTTATGTTTAAGGTGTACAATGTGATAATTTGATATATGTATATATTCTGAAATTATCATAAAAATGTTAGTTAACACTTCCATCCCCTCACATAATTACCATCTTTTTGTGTGGGTTATGATAACAGTTAAAATCTAGGCTCTTAACAATTTTCAAGTATGTTATACAGCATTGTTAATTATAGTCACCATGCTGGATATTAGATCCCCAGAACTTATTCATCTTATAGCTAGAAGTGTGCACACTTTGACCAGCATCTCCCCATTTCCCCCACCCCCAGCCCATTGTAACCACCATTCTACTGTTCATTTCTATGAGTTAGGCTTTTTTAGATTCCACATATAAATTAGATCATACAGTATTTGTCCTTCTCTGTCTGACTTATTTCACTTAGCATTATGCCCTCAAGGTCCATCCA
>NW_021158534.1:0-1275 GCF_002837175.3 Physeter macrocephalus | reverse complement strand
CACACACACACACACACACACACACACACTCACGTCAGCTCACCAGATCTCAGTTCACTCTTGGTTCCCTGGGCTGGCATTTAGTCTCCATTGAGTGTGGTCACTGATTTTCTTGCTACCAATAGCCACAGGCATAACACAAAAGTGGGCTGGGGCTAGATGGAATAGACTACTAGACTGTGGTAGGACTAACTGACAGAACATTGGGAGGAAGGACATCTCCTAAGCATCTTCAATTGGGGGCTAAGGATGTGCTGAGACAGCTGGAGAGTATGAAAAAGCATGTCCAATGTCAGCAGCCTGAGCTAGTGATCAGGATATGGAAAACCACTCTCAAGGTGGGCAGGGTATGTGGATGTGTTGCAGTTAGGAGAATGTTGGAGGGAAGCAGAAGTAAGAAAAGTTAGAAAGAAACTATCATGAATTGGGTACTTATGGGTTAGGCACTGTGCTCTAATAGTTTCCAATATTTCTTGTTGAATTTTTACAACAAATCTCTGAAGGAGATGATTGTTATTGTGCAGATGAAGAAACTGAGGTTTAGAGTAGTTAATAATTAACCATATTTGCACATAGTAAGTAGAGGATTTAGGCCCATTTCTTCTTGGAGCAGCCATTTGAATATATTTGTTTTCATTTTGTATATTCTTGTTCCCATTCCTATTTGGTATGGACTGGAGAAGAGAAATACTGTGCATTGGTCTTAGGAGGTGGTACGTGCCTTCAGGAGAAGCTTCAAAGCCTCTCTAGTTGAGAATGGAGGCTGAATGGAAACTCAGGGGCAGAGCTGATACCCCCTCGTAAGGAAGGATTGCTCAGTTTTGCTCCTGCCTTCCAGATACAAACTTCCTCAAAAGCAAAGCACTGTTTAAAAAACAAACAAACACAAAGCATTGAGACGAGGTTTTTGTCCATGTTTAGTCATGACTTCTGGGGATGGCAATGACCTGGAGGTTGGAGTGGGGATGTGTAGAATGACAGTGAAACTGGAATATGGAGGAAAGTGTAAGTTAGTGACTCTCTATGCTCCTGTGAGGAAGGAAATACAAGCATTGCATTGGGGCTATCCTTAGTAAGATGCCAACTCAATCAATGGAAAAGCTACCAAACAATTATAATTTGTCCATGTGATATCAAGGAACTGACTCAAATTGTTTTAGACTCAACCTGTCAAAGAAATCCACTGTTCTGGCATCAGAAACTACTCCATCATTAAGCTGTTTCTCTGCACGTGTGTGTGTGTGTGTGTGTGTGTGTGTGTGTGTGTGTGTGTGT
>NW_021158533.1:0-1276 GCF_002837175.3 Physeter macrocephalus | reverse complement strand
CTTTGTACCCTTTGACCAACATCCCCCCATTTTCCCTACTCCCCAGCCCCTGCCAACCACCATTTTACTCTCTGCTTTTACGAGTTCAACGTTTTTAGATTCCACAGCTAAGTGAGATCATGTAGTACCCAATAATTTTTTACTAGAAGTTATGTCACAAATATTTCATGGGACATACACTAAAAAATTACTCACTGCTTATTTGAAATGCAAATTTAACTGGTGTTCTATATTTTTATTTGCTCAACCTGGCAACCCTAATCATGAGAATATCCTAATCCTAGATATCTTGTTCATTATATCAGAGGCCAGTTTAAAAAGAACCACAGAAGAGATTTCTTTAAGGTCTCAGTTCCAGAAAGAACTCCTGAGCAAAATGAATTTATGGTTTTTACTTCTGGACACTAGGAACCATGTAGAAAAATTGATCTGGACAAGAGATTTGTTATCAAAAAGTTGTCATTCTGATGAAGTCTACTCATTGGTCTAAAGCTGACAGACCCACCCACAAATTTGGTAGTATTGCCTGGCTCTTGGTAATGACGAAAATGGCTACATAAACAAAAGAGACAAACTTTATTATAAAAAAGAACAAAAACTAAATAAACAAACAAACAAAAAAAGCAAGCTCTCTGATTTTCTAAGTCAGTCCCTTTTTGATGGCCTCAAAGAAGTTCCAGGGCTGTCTGGACCAGAGCCTTCTTCAGCACCAGCTGGCTGGACAGTTGGGTCTGTGCTCACATGGTGGTCCCAGGGGCCAGCCTTTGGGCCTCATAAGCCAACATCTTTCAGACAGCACAAAAATGTATCTGGGAATAAAACCTTCCCCTTCCCTTTTCACCACGTGAGCATTAGGCATGAAACCCCAGCTGGCCACTCATTAGATGCCAGGTTTTGCCGGTTTCTCTCTATAGGAAGAGAGTATCTGTCACTGGGGAGGTGACATCCTCAGCTGCTGGAGGAGAGGAATAAATTATCTCTTTCCTGACATCCCCTGCCAGCTTATTAGCATCACTGACAACTGCTCAAAAGCAGCAGAGCAAGAGAGGTGGGAATGAAGTAGGGAGAAAAAAAAGTTGCCACTTTCAAGCTTACACTGGGCAGATTCTTATTTAGAGTAATTAGCCTCAGTTTTGTTCAAATATTCTCCTCACCCCCTGGTTTCCTATATGACAACACACAATGTAGCCTGCCACCCCTACCCCAGCCGTAGCCATGTACTGCTGCTCTGGCTACATCTCAGTGTGAAAGCATCAGGAAGGGCTGAGTATTTCTG
>NW_021158532.1:0-1276 GCF_002837175.3 Physeter macrocephalus | reverse complement strand
GGTGAATAAGAGGAAACAAGAAAATTAAGACTTGTGCAAGGTTACACAAGTATAGATGATTATACTTAAGTGCATCGCTGCCTCTGGAAAATATTAATTAAAAGCACATAAATAGTGGCCAAATAGCTTTATCTTTTTATTGGGCAACATACCGTTTCACAACCATGGTTTATCAACTGTCTTTCAGATCACCTGCCATTTCTGGGCTGGATCTTGTCTGCTAACTCTATGGTAAGTCCCTTGGGCAGATGAGATAAGATTAACACTGAGGTGTTCGGCAAATCTCTAGGGAGATTACTTATTCAGTCAGCTCTATAGCTGCCAAGCCTAACCAGACTTCACTTCATACCATTCAGTCCAGCGGTGCTCAACTATGGTTGCACATTGGAATCACCGGGGATTTAAAAAGTATTGAAGCCTACGGCTTACTCCCTGAGATTCTGATTTAATTGCTCTGGGGTGCAAGCCCGGTCATGGGGAGTTTTCCCTTTATATTTTATTTTGAAAGAATTTAAATATACAGAAAAATTGAAATGTGCATACACCTGCCATTCAAATTCAACCATTAACATTTTTATACTTACTTATCATATATCCATCCATCATTTCCTCTATCGATCTATCAAACTATTTTTTTTCCTTTTTTAATGATTCATTTTAAAGTAAATGGCAGACATCATATACTTCCTAGCATGAAGAGTTTTTAAAATTCCCCAGGGGAGCCTACTGTGTAGCTAAGGCTGAGAACCACTAATTTAGACTTCAGTGTTTCTACTGAAGTTGGTTTAAGGCAGGTCTAGCCTTATTAGTGGCAAGCTTCCTGCTCTGAGGACACTTTAGGGACAAAACTCACATGGAGTGAAAGAACAATATCATCTCATGCACAAGTCAACTCTATTGCCTTGCATCTCAATTTCCAGGGTTATTTCTTTTTAGGAATGTTATAAAAATTCTGCAAAAAGGAGAACATATGTGATGGAGGGAATCAAGATGGTGGAGTAGGATAATGCTGAGCTCACCTACCCCTACAAACAAATCAAAAATACATCTATATGTGTAGCAGCTCTCAGTGAAAACAAACTGGAGACTGGCAGAAAGATGTCTACAAGGAAGGCTGCAAAGAAAGATCCACAGAGTTTGGTAGGAAGGGAGAAGTGATCAGGTCGGGACCTATGTCCCTACTAGGGATACAGAAGAGGAGGGGATATCACAGAGTCAGAGATCCTCCCTGGGGATTTGGGGGCTTGAATCACATATTAGGAACCCCAGTCCTGGG
>NW_021158531.1:0-1276 GCF_002837175.3 Physeter macrocephalus | reverse complement strand
TATGGTTTATCATAGGATATTGAATATAGTTCCCTGTGCTATACAGTAGAACCTTGTCATTTATCCATTCTATATATACTAATTTGCATCTGCTAACCCCAAACTCCCACTCTATCCCTCCCCTATCCCTCTCCCCCTTGGCAGCCACAAGTCATTTCTCTAACATTTACTTTTACATTATAATGGATGGTGTTAAGATAAGGCTGCACATTATCTCTTATTTAACATTATGACAATGCTATTAAGTAGTCATTTATCATTAATCTCACTTTTCAAATAACTAAACTGACACTTAAAATCATAGATAACTTACCCCAGTTCACACAGTTTGTAATATTCAGTGTTCTGATGAGAACAAGATATTTGGCTGTATAGTGTGCTCTTGCCTTTACACAATACTCCACAGGGAAGATTTGCTCTATGAGGAAGTCAGCTCAATGAAAATGCTTGCAAGAGATTCAGGAATTTACAGCAGACAAGGGGCAGGAACACATAATAATCACAACAAATCTAGAGCCTGTGAAGCCTCCAAGTCATGATTGTGGATGCGTTTCTAGTTTGTAATCCAGACTACGTCATCTATGAACCTCACCAGTCTTAAACTTCCACATTTGGAACAAGCGGCAAAGATTAGTTGCATGATTCACTGGAGCCACAGTCAGATAGCAAGACAATGAAAGGGAAAGTGACCCCATGGCCCAGAAAAGAAAAGCAGTTTATCAGCTTTCTTTGCATGCAAGAATGGATGCATTCAATAAATATTTATTGAGATATTAACATGTACCATGCTCTCCCCTAGACACTAAAGAAACCTGAAATAATCAAATATATAAACTACTCAATCTCATGAAGTTTGCAATCTAGCACCTGGTATATAGTACATACAATGTATTTATGGCAACTGCACTATAAATGCCAGACACTGAGATTCTGGGAATGAAAAGATAAATAGTCCATTTTCCTAAGGAACTTCTTGTTTAACAGGAAAACTACCTGTGATATGAGAGCATTCTAATAAAAATTTGTCCAAAGTCTGTGGAAGCAATGGACTGCCTTGAAACGTTTGGCAATTTTAAATCATATTGTATTAGATAGTAAAATACTCTAGATGCCATTTGAGCTAGATGAGAGCAAATAAATAAGACTTTTAAAGCAAAGAAGGACATTGCTGCACAGACAGAAATCATATATGAGTGTAGAAAATCACAGGTAAAATCAGATGTTTTTGATTTATTTTATTATTCTGAAAACTTGGGAAATGCTTGTTTACATGAGT
>NW_021158530.1:0-1276 GCF_002837175.3 Physeter macrocephalus | reverse complement strand
GTCCAAGAGGGAGGGGATATAGGTATACATATAGCTGACTCACTTCATTGTATAGCAGAAAAAATAACACAATATTGTAGAGCAATTTTACTCCAATAATAATAATTTTTTAAAACCCTTTATAGTATCTGCCATATGCTGCCTGTTAGGCATCATGGCTATTTGCTAGAATCACAGAGGGTCTCCTGGGGCCTGGGGTTCATCCAGATGCTCTGGCTGAAAATTTGACAGACATGTCGGATTTAAGCTGCTGTAATGTTAAATTTTTATAGGACCCTAACCACGAAGGCTGTCTTTAATTCTTCAGACTTAATGCTTAATATTGTCATATATTTTTAAAAGCTTTTAGTTGGCAGCCTTGTCTATTAAACTTATTTCCAAAAAAGCTCTCAGAGATAGAAACAGTGTCTTTGGGTCCTGTGGGAGGTGCCAACCTCCTCCAAGATTCCGTCTACTCCTCTCTCACGTTGCTCCTGCATCTGACTCCTTGGTCTGTTCTCACTACAGCTTAAAGCAAGTACTAGTTTCACACAGTCCTATACCTCATCTCAGCTCTGTTTCCCAATCTCCTGGCTTCAAACTAGGGCAAATTCAGGAAGAGGACGGAAAGTAGCTATTAGGATTTTCCTTTAAAATTTGATACACAGTTAAATGGGATGGAAATTGGCATAAACTTTCTGAAGTGCAATTCGATACATGAAATATTTAAATACATAATTCTCTTGAGCCAGCAATTCCACTTCTGTGAATGTAAGCAAGAAATAAAGATCATAAAGCATTGCTTGCCTTAGCAAAAAATTTTTAACAACATAAATGTCCATTAATAGTAAATATGTTAAATAACTGTGGCATTTCCATATTATGAAATTTCTATATTGGAACATTTTTTAAAACATGAGGAAGATCTTTTTGTACTGACATGAAAGGATGCCTACCGTATATTGTTGAGTTTAAAAACAACAAAATATGGACTCTTGTTTATCATATTGTATCAGTTTCCTACTGCTGTTTAACAAACCATCCCAAAAGCTTTAGTGCCTTAAAACAACAGTATTTATTCATGATTCTGTGACTTGGCAATTTGAGTTGGGCTCAGCTAGGACAGCTTGTCTCTGCCGTATGTGGTGTTGGCTGTGTGCACTCATATATCTGAGGCCTAAGCGGAGGTGACGGGGACAGGTCCCTCCACCTGGCCCCTCTCTCTTCCTGTTCTCTCATCCTCAAGGAGGCTAGTCCAGGCTGTTCACATAGCAGCAGCACTCCAAGAGGGTGAGAG
>NW_021158529.1:0-1276 GCF_002837175.3 Physeter macrocephalus | reverse complement strand
TGTGATTTATAATAAGAAATATTGATATGTATTTGGTTTTCATCCCAGTTCCCGGCATGGAGCTCCTAAAACCCTTAGCATTTTCTAAGTGAAGAGCAGTAACTATGCCTTTGTTAGGTTAATGAGGTGACTTCTGGAAAGACCCAGGTAATCTAAGGATGGAGACTGGTTGCCAAGGGTAACCAGTCAGCCCCATCCCTCCTGACCACGAGGTAGAGGAAAAGGGCTAGAGATCGAATTCGATCACCAATGGCCAATGATTTAATCAATCATGCCTCTGTAATAAAGCCTCCATAAGCCCCCCAAATAATGGGGTTTGAAGAGTTTTGGGGTTGGTGAACAAATGGCAATTCTGGGAAAGAGTGGCACTTCTGGAGAGCATGGAAGCTCCCAGCCCCTCCCCCATCCTTTGCTCTATGCAGCTCTTCCATCTGGCTGGTCCTGAGTTACATCCTCTTGTAATGAACTGTTCATCTAGTAGCTACACTATTTCAGATTAACCAAACCTGAGCATGGGAACCTCTGCTCCATAGCCTGCTGGTCAGAAGCACAGCTGACAACCTGGACTTGGTCAACTAGCATCTGATGTGAAGGGGGCTGGGTGGTCTTGTAGGACTGAGCCTTGAACTTGTGGGATCTGATGACATCTCCAGGCACATAGTGTTAGAGCTGATTTAACTGCTTGATGGTGTCGAATACCACCCCCCCGCCCCCAACACACACATACATATACTGGAATGCCCAGAGAATGAGATTCCAAGGGTGAACTCACAGTTTTACAAATGACAAATTTAAACCTCTTTTTGGCCAACTCTTAGCATCACAGAAGACAGTCAAATGCTGTAACAGAGACTCTAGATGTTCCCCGACCCCCGCTTTCTTCCTCAGAATCTGAACGGCTCCATTTCTAGCCTTCCTTGTAGTTTTAGGTGGAGCCCAGGTGACTGAGTTGCAGCCAGTGGAATGTGAGTAGAATTGACGTCTGCCATTTTCCAGCCTGGCAGTAAAATAACTCATGGTCTTACAAGTTGTTTCTCTTTCTTTATAGCAGGTCTGGAAGCTATGTGTTAAAGATGGCACTGTTGCTGGAAAGATAGCCCACGCTCTTGGATTGGAAGAATTAATACTGTTAAAACAGCCATACGACCCAAAGCAATCTACAGATTTAATGCGGTACCTATCAAATTACCCATGGATTTTTTCACAGAACTAGAACAAATAATCCTGAAATTTATATGGAACCATAAAAGACCCAGAATTGCCAAAGCAATCCTGA
>NW_021158528.1:0-1276 GCF_002837175.3 Physeter macrocephalus | reverse complement strand
TTGCCAGCTCTGCCTTTTATCTGGGAAAACACAGGGCTATTTATGCCTGAACATCATGTACTGAATTTACTTCCATTGCTTAACATGGTCACCATTCCTGGTCTTTCAAGCCTGAAAAGAAAGCAAAGTGAATGTACTTGCTGTACCATAGGGGAGTTTGGTAGTTGGGAAGTCTACATGCAAAGCTTGTTTATTTTGAGAAAACGACTCTGGCTTCAAGGGATTAGACTGGAAGGCAGAGAAAATGGATATCAAGAGTGATCCGGACAGTATTGAGAAATCCTAGTCAAGAATGTTGCAGCAGCCTTTAAGCTAGGGCAAGGGGGGATATTGAAGTTGCATGTGTAGATAGAATCAACAGTGACTAAGTTGGTATGAAGGAAAATTTGAAGGCTTGTTTAAGATTCTAATTCTGAGTAACTGGGTGACACGATTATATTAAAATATAGCCCTGGGGAAGAAGAGCAGGTTGGGAGTTGGAAGATGATGAGTTTTAGAAGTTTTGAGTTTGAAGTACACTGAAGATATTCATATGCGATGTTTACCAGTTACTTGGAAATGCGAGTCTGGAAATGATGAGAGAGATCAGGGATAGAGACATAGATTTTAAGATTTTCATAAAGGAGGAAAAGGTGAACTGAGCGGAGATTAAACAAGAGGGACAGAACCCAAGGGAATACCTTTAAGGTCAGGCAGAGAAAGAGGCACCTGTAAGTGAATTCAGGAGTGATCAGAGAGATTGAAGGAAAATCTTCCAGTGTCACAGAAGGCAAAGGAGAAGAGATTTTATTGGTCAGGGAGCTGACAGTGCCTAGTGCCAGTAATCTGAAAGCCTTTTTCTCACATTTGTTTCCAAATACTACTTTGTGTTAATTATGTAATAATTGGTTTCTCAGCTTTAGTAACAATGACATGAAGAAATTCAAAGTAATTCTTTGTGTTATTAGAACTGCACAATTTCTTCAATGTGTTTATTGTTTACCATTCAAATATTTGACATACTTTACCTAGAAACCTAGGAAATATATTTTCTTTGAATTTTATGATTTAAAATAAGGAACTTTTGGCTTGTACTGACTACGTGTAAAATTACTTGTAATGAAAAAAAGGAAAAAAATTATTCAGTATAATCCATCATTTATCAAACCCCCTAAAAAAATAGTGATGTCTGCCAGCTTTTCCATTTTCGCATTTTGGGATAACTCTATGAATAAAACAAACAAAAAAATCAGAATAAAAATTCTCAGGGCTTCCCTGGTGGCGCAGTGGTTGAGAA
>NW_021158527.1:0-1276 GCF_002837175.3 Physeter macrocephalus | reverse complement strand
ACTAGATCCCACATGCATGCCACAACTAAGAGTCTGCATGCCACAACTAGGAGTCCACATGCCGCAACTAAAAACAAAAGATCCCGCATGCCACAACTAAGACCTGCTGCAGCCTAAATAAATAAATAAATAAATAAATAATTTTTTTTTAAAAAGATTTCTCCTGAAGAGTTTCAGAACAGGTCTGAAACATTTTCTTTGAATAAATGCAAGAAATTCTCATTATCAGAAGAAAATTGGTACCAGAAAATAGCCACTTAAAGCAACATATTTAAAATAAGAATCAAAACTTCATGGTAAGTAGTGGAGGAAAAGGACTGACTGGGTCTTTAAAATGAAATTAAAATACAAAAATAAGTTTATATAAGCTTATAGTTAACAAAACTTAGGTTAAAATTTTAATATGCTAATTCTTAGAACAAAGAATGAAACAAGTGTAATTTTTACAACAAAATGGTAAGAGAATTCGACTTTGACTATTGCAAAATGATCATACAGATAATGATTGCAAAAATATATGACGACTTCATCAAGTTTCTCAAGTCCCTCTCTTGTTTTTTTTTTTTTACTGTATAATAATTTTATTTTTTTTCCTTTTTAAAAATTTTTTTGGAGTATAGTTGATTTACAATGTTGTATTCGTTTCAGGTATACAGCAAAGTGAATCAGTTATACAAATACCCACTTTTTTTTTTTTTTTAAGATTCTTTTCCCATGTAAGCCATTACAGAGTATTGAGTTGAGATCCCTGTGCTATACAGCAGGTTATTATTAGTTATCTATTCTTAATTATTTAATATTCAAATCATTTTCTTCTGAAGCACTTTGTTGTGTTACTGCTCTCAGTTTTTCTCAGTTGTCAATAGGTCTAACTCTCTGTCCATTTTTAATTTGCCAATGGCTTTGTATGTGACCTAATCAGTTATCTAATGTTAATTTCATGGGCTTCTGGAAATCTTGCATCTTTTGTAAGACTTTCAGTTTGCATTTTATTTGTATTGTGTTAATAATCATTAAGAGACATCAACAAAAATATTGACGCAAAGAAGAGGAAGGATAGTGTTAAGCTGGGAAAGATGTTTGAATGAGGACTAATTTTATAAATAGATGGTTCATCAGTGATTATCTTTATGTTTAAGACTACCTTTGCTTCCTTATGCAACCCTTGTAACTTTGGGGCATCAGACTGAAAATTCAGATAAAATGGACATCGCTCCTACCATCCATCACAACTTGCTGCAATCTTTGCTTCATTAACCAGCTGATATATGACTAA
>NW_021158526.1:0-1277 GCF_002837175.3 Physeter macrocephalus | reverse complement strand
CAATCAATGGAAAAGAATAGAGTCCAGACGAATTCCATACTTATAAAGTTAATTGATTTCCTTAAAGATACTAAAGCAATTAAAAAGAGGGAAAGAATAATTTTTTCAACAAATAGTGCCGGGCAACTGGACATCTACATGGAAAAAAGAAATGAATCTCAACTCCTACTTCACATCTTACTTAAAAATAAATTTGAGATGAATCATGGGCCTAAATGTAGAAGCTAAAATTATAAAAATTCTCAAAGAAAACATAGTATGGTATTTTCAAAAACCTGAAGTAGGCAGAGATTTCTCAGATAAAACAAAAAAAGCATAATCAGAAAAAGAAAAAGGTAAATTGTACTTCATCAAATTTAAAAGCATTTGTACTTAGAAACAACATTCAGAAAATGAAAGGAAATGATAAGTCAAACTACATCCTAGGAGAGAAATTCATTCTCCTTCTCCCTCCCTCCTTTCCTCCCTTCCCCCCTTCCTGTTTGTCTTTTTCACAGCCTTCTTACAATCAATAATATAAAGACAGACACCCCAAGTTATAAAAAAAAGTGGCAAAAGGTTTAGAGACTTCACAAATGAAGATATTTGAATGGTTAATAAACACTTTAAGTTAAAACAACAATGAGGTACTACTACATAGCACTAGAATGGTTAATATTTAAAAGGCAAATGTGGGTAAATATATGGAACAACTAGGACACTCAGACATTGATGGTATAGTGAAAAGTGATAAAACCATTTGGGAAAATAGGCAGTTTCTTATAAATTTATACATACTCCTACCCTATGACCCATTAATTCTACTCCGAGTTGTTTACCCAGAGGAAATGAAAACAAATGTCCACATGAAGACCTCTATGAAAATTATATAGCAGCTCTATTGATAAAAGCCAAAACATGCAAGCAGCCTAAATGTTTATCAACAAGAGAATAGGTAAACCGTGGTATATTCTTGCAATGGCATACTTACTCAAAAATGAAAAGAAATAAACTCCCAATGCACACAGAAAAATGGGTAAATATCAAAAACAATATAGTGACTGAAAGAAGCCAGACACTAAAGAGTGTATACTATATGATTTTAGTTTTATTAAGTTTAAGAATAGAGAAAACTAACCTATCCAATGGTGAAAGAAATGAGAACAGTAGTTGCCTTAAGTATGAGTTACTGGAAGGAGGCACAAAAGAACTATTTGGTAGTTATATTAGTCAGGGTTCACTAGAGAAACAGAATCAATAGGATATATATATATCCTATATCCTAAATCTCTAAATAG
>NW_021158525.1:0-1277 GCF_002837175.3 Physeter macrocephalus | reverse complement strand
AAGAAGAAGAGAGATCTCTCCCCCTCACCCATGCGCACGCATCAAGGAAAGGCCTTGTGAGGACATAACAAGAAGACAGCTGTCTCTAAGTCAGGGAGAGAGTCTTCACCAGAAACTGCTTTGACTGGAATCTCAATCTTGGACGCCTAGCCTCCAGAACTGTGAGAAAGTAAATTTCTGTTGTTTAAGCCACCCAGCCTCTGGTATTTTGTTATGGCAGCCTGAGCTAACTAACACATGCCCATAAGTGGAATTGTTGGATCATACGGTAATTCTATACTTAATTTTTTTTGAGAACCCGCCATGCTGTTTTCCAGAATGGCTGCACCATTTTGCATTCCCACCAACATGGAGCTGACTTTTGAATAAAAGGTAAGAAGGGATGGGGACAGAGACAAGCACCTGAGGAAGCAGAGAGACCTTGAAGGAACAGTACATGTGGCCTCATCAAAGACAGGAGGGACGGCGGGGATGAGCCTGAAGCAGTGGGCAGGAGGTAGGTCCCCTAAAGTTTGCTTTTTATACTGAAATCCATGGAGAGTCCCGAGGGATTTAGGAGTGGTGGGGCTGGGGTGGTGATGAGGGTTGGCATCATCAGATCTGCTTCCCACGAAGGCCACTGAATGTGGAAGATGCGTTAGACACAGAAGGACCATTAGAGGAATTCAGGGAAGCAGTGACAAGAGCCTGAAAAACAGTGTGGGGAATGAGTGCCTCAGAAGGGTGCGGGGTAGGTTAAACCGCAGGGTCAGAAACAGAGAGGCAGGGATTTAGAATGACTTCTCTGGCAGGCAAGACACTAAGGTGGCCCCCGTGATTCCCTGATGTTCATGTCCTGTGTAATCTCCTCCCCGAGTGGGGCAGCACCTGTGACTTGCCTCTAGGCAACAGAACAAGGCAAAGGAGGAGGGATTTTGCAGATGAAATGCAGCTGCAAAGAAGTTCATTTTGAGTTCATCAAGAGGGAGAGACTTCATCAGGTCAAAACCCTTAAGAGGGACCAGGCCCTTTCTGTTGTGAGAGACAGTCCTATGGGCTTGATGACATATGCAGTCATGCTAGAGAAACCCACATGCCAGGACCTGTAGGTGGCCTCCGGCCAACGGTCAGAAAAAGCAGTCAGACAATCGCAAGGAAATGAATTCTGCCAACAACCCGAGGGAGCTTGGAAGCGGCTCCTTCCCCAGGGTCGCCTCCGGATGAGAATGCAGCCCACCCACACCTTGATTGCAGCCTTGTCAGATGCTGGGGAGGGGACCCAGCTTAGCCATGTCCAG
>NW_021158524.1:0-1278 GCF_002837175.3 Physeter macrocephalus | reverse complement strand
CCTTCATTGGCAGGCGGATTCTTAACCACTGCGCCACCAGGGAAGCCCCAGGAATCTTTTTTAAAACAACTTTATTGATATATCATTTACATACCCTAAAATTCACCTTTTTTAAGTGTACAATTCAATGAATTTTATTGTATATTTACAGAGCTCTAGGACCATCACCACAATCTAGTTTTAGAACATAGGGTGATTTTCCATCACCTTAAAGAAACCTCATACTCCTCTGCAGTCACTCTAGATTCCTACCTTCAGCTCAAAGCAAATACTGATCTACTTTCTGTCTTGAAAATTTTGCCTTTTTTGGACATTCTATCAAATGTCATATGATGTTGGAATCATAGAGTATGTGATCTTATGTCTGGCTTTTTTCACCGAGTATAATGTTTTGGAAGTTAATCCCTGTTGCAGTGTGTATCGGTCCTTCGTTTCTTTCTCTTGCTGAAGAGTCAGCAGTAAAATTCATCATCAGGATATCCACATTTGGTTTATCCATTTATCCGTAGATGGACATTTGGGTTATTTCCCCTTTTTGGTTTTTGTGAATAATGCTGTTATGACTATTAGTTGTATAAATTTTGGTGTGGATGTTTGTTTTCATTTCTCTTGGGTAGATACATAGAGTTGGAATTGCTGGTTCATAGGGTAAGTCTTTGTTTAACTTTGTAAAAAAAACCAAAAAACAAAAAAACCCTGCCTTTTTGAGATGTATTTCACATGCATAAGGATGTTTCTTGAGATTAAAGTATTATCTCTGTACCCGGTGATCAAATCCCTCCAGGTTTTTTTTCCCCAAGAAGTTAAAATAAAACCCAAGCGTGTCACTGATATTCACAAGGCATATGATAGGTCCTTAAGGGACCCTTTCGCTATCCGCTCTGCCCTAAATGCCCTCCCAGCGCCCACCTCCCTACCTGGACCTATTTCTAGTCATCTTTGAGCTCTCTGGTTAAACTACTATCTCCTCCAGAAAATACTTCTGTTCCCCCATGATAGACGAAGTCTCTGGCATTACTCAGCTTTTTTTTTTTCTTTTTCCTTTTTTCAAAAAAATTGAAGTATAGTTGATTGACAATGTTGTGTTAATTTCTGCTATACAACAAAGTGATTCAGTTATACACATACATACATTCTTTTTTATGTTCTTTTCCGTTATGGTTTATCACAGGATGTTGAATATACTTCCCCGTGCTATAAAGTAGGACCTTGTCGTTTTATTCAGCTTTCTTTTTTTTTTTTAAATAAATTTATTTATTTTATTTATTTATTATTTTT
>NW_021158523.1:0-1279 GCF_002837175.3 Physeter macrocephalus | reverse complement strand
GTGTGTGTGTGTGTGTGTGTGTGTGTGTGTGTGTGTGTGTGTGTGAGTGGTGTAGATAGGGGTCCAGTTTCATTCTCTTGCATGTGAATATCCAGTTTTCCTAACATATTTTGAAGACACTATCCTGTTGCTATTGAGTATTCTTGGTTCTCTTGTCAAATATTAGTTGACTGTATATGCATGGGTTAATTTCTGGGCTCTATTCTGTTCCCTTGATCTACTTTTTTAAATGCCAATACCATGCTGTTTTGATTACTATAGCTTTGTAATATAGTTTGAAATCAGGAAGTGTGACAGTGATGCCTACAGTTTTGTTTTTCTTTCTCATGATTGCTTTGGCTATTTGGGATCTTTTGTGGTTCCATAAATTTTAGGATTTTTTAAAAATGATTTTGTAAAAATGCTATTGAGACTTTGATAGGAATTTCATGGAACCTGCAGATTGTTTTTGGTAGTATGGACAGTTTAACAGTATTAATTTTTCCAGTCCATGAGCATAGAATATTTTCCTATTTCTTTGTACCTTCTTCAGTTTCTTTCATCAATGTCTTATAGTTTTCAGTGTTCAAATCTTTCACCTCCTTGGCTAAATTTATTCCTAGGTATTTTATTCTTTTTAATGCAGTTGTAAATAGGATCATTTTATTCATTTGTCTTTTTGATAGTTTGTTGTTCGTATATAGAAATGCAACTGCTTTTTGCATATTGCTTTTGTATCTGGCAACTTTACTGAATTTATTCTAATAGTTTTTTGGTGGAATCTTTAGGATTTTCTATGTTTGATGTCATGTCATCTGCAAATAGAGACAATTTTACTCCTTCCTTTTCCATTTGGATGCCTTTTTTTTCTTTTTCTTGCCTAATTACTATGGTTAGGACTCCCAGTACTATGTTGATTAGGAGTGGTGAGCCAGGGTACTCTTGTCTTGTTCTTGATCTCAGAGGAAAAACTTTCAATTTCTCACTGTTTAGTATGATGTTAGCTGTGGGCTTTTTATGTATGCCCTTTATTATGTTGAGGTATGTTTCCTCTACACCCACTTTGTTGAGAGTTTTTATCATGAATGGATGTTGAATTTTGTAAATGCTTTTTCTACATCTATTGAGATGATCATATGGTTTTTATCCTTCATTTTGTTAATGTTGTGTGTTGATTGATTTGTGGATGTTGAACCATCCTTTAATCCCTGGAATAAATCTCACTTGATCATGGTGTGTGATTTGTTTAATGTATTGTTGAATTTGGTTTGCTAATATTTTGTTGAGAATTTTTGCATCT
>NW_021158522.1:0-1279 GCF_002837175.3 Physeter macrocephalus | reverse complement strand
GTTAAAAAATAAATAAATATCTAGTCAGGGCTGGTATAAATATGGATAATCAGTTAGCATCTAATATAGTCAGGAGGTTACCTATATATAATACATACATAAAACTTCAAAAATAATTCTATGAGGTAGTCCAAGTGTATCAGTAATCAAATAAATATAAATCTTTTAAACTTATCTACAAATAATAGAAATGGGGCTTTCATTTGTGACAATATGCTGAACTAGGTAAGCTGAAAAATTACCTTCTTTAAAACACTGAATATGCTTTAAAAATGCAACAAACTAATTAGAATACCTAGTTTAATAAGAAATTAGGGAAAATCCACAGAAGGAAGAGAAAATACAAATCAAATATGATACTTTGCACTTCCTTGGGTATATGTGTCAGTCTCAGTAACTTATAGTTTTGATCTTTAGCCATACAAGGACAGGGGTAAAAGCATTAGGTCTACAGAAGTCAGGGAGTTGGAACTGAGGTGTGTAAATAACTCTGGGACTCTTAAAGGATTACAGCTTCTAGTAAAGAGTAGACAAGATAAAATATGTCCTGCAGATGAAGATTATAGAGAACTTTCTAAGCCTCAGCTTGAGCTCTGGGTAAAAAATTAAAAAAAAAAAATTGTTTCCTTGAGAATTCTAACATCAGGCCTGCACGCTCATGAGTTTCAAGACTGCATTTAGATTAACTTTTTGACATGGGAGATAAATATAAAAGCGGCGTCTAGCTGGGTTACCTGGAAAAACCGAATGTAAGAACTTTGTGGTGAGATTCCCACAGATGAAGCTGTTCCAAAATGAGTTTGCAAGCCAAAACATACAATACAGTAGAAAACAATTTATCTTGATCAAGAGTTATCTGAAACCACAAACAAAGAATAAAAATTCTGGAAATACAAACCTCCTTAAACTTAAAATGGATAACCAAAAGAAAAAAAAGAAATATCATACTTAGTAGGGATATTATAGAATTTCCCTTAAAATCAGTACCAAGATAAGTTTTTCTACTCTTACCCCTAATATTTCCACTAAAGTCAGAAACTAAGTAACAAGTCCATAAACAGTAGTAAGAGGCATAAAAAGCAGATAGATGAAAGATAAATAAAAGCTTGTCATTGTTTACATAGAATATATGAAATTTGTTTTCAAATTTATAAGAGAAATCAATTTAATTAGATACAAATATAAGTAGTGTTGTCATATTCTTGCCATAACCAATCAAATTAAAAAGAAAATTAGGGCTTCCCTGGTGGTGCAGTGGTTGAGAGTCCACCTGCCGATG
>NW_021158521.1:0-1279 GCF_002837175.3 Physeter macrocephalus | reverse complement strand
CATGTTTTATGGCCTTTTTAGAACCTTCAACTCCAACTGGCCCCCACACGTTAAAAATGGGGCTCTGGATCACCTAACCAGTGTCACTTAGTTCAGGGTAGAATTTACAGGCAGGGTCAGCACATACATAAACTTCCTTCAGAGAGGTCTGCTACAGCCAGGGCACACCTGGATACATTGTGGGTCTAAGCTCCCAGAGGGGGATTCAGGTCCTGCTCTTCTCCATTTTTATAGAGCAAAAGTGAGAGCAAGCTTTTAAGTGGAAGATAAATAATTTTCATTTCCACATCTAAAAGGCTCCTTCAGTGTAGGAAACCCCTGGAGATGCTAACTGCCCAGAGGCTGCAGAAAAAAAAGCTGCAGATTTAAAGATCTCTCCCTAACTGGCCTCCTCATAGCAGTCACGCTTTATTTTTTTCCTTTCAGATGCCTTCAGGCCAGCTGTCCTTAATCTCCACTGAAGTTTTGCCAGCAAACCTTAGTGTTCAGGCACCTGCGTTCTCACCTCCTCTCCTGTGATTACCTTCTCATCACTTCTGAAATGTCTTCACCTTCTCGTTCATAATCGGTGACCCTGCCTCTTCTTAAAGCTCTTCCTTAAGACTTCAGATCAAATTAACCACTTTTAAATGTAAATGTCATCAGGTTAGTTCTTGCCCTTTATTAAGTCATTTACGTGAATCTCTGGAGGTACTGAAGAAGTTGTTCCAGGATGGCAGGAGAAGGAACTTGAAAGAGATTTTTAGCCAACAAATTGATAGGTGAAGTTTATGTCCATGGTTATACTTTGTAAAGTCTGCAGACTCGTAGTCTAAAATTATTAATAGAGAAAAAACAAATTCCAAATACTTTATTTTCCCAGCATTATACCAAGCTAAGAATTATTGTGAGGCATGCTGTCAGTACTATGATGCCGTCAGTACTATTATCTCTCAGAAATGACAGCTCTATAACTCACATTTGTCTGAAGTGGATTAATTCATTCGGTGTGCATTTCGTGAGCATTATTCTGCTCCAGCACAGTAAAGTCACAGAATATGAGAGCTGAAAGGGACCTCAGGAATCAGCTCACACCCCTTGCCCGTATTATTTTTCTATAAATATCACTGTGGGAGTGTGACAAGTAAAATATTTGTGTAACTTCTCATTTACTGCCATGTAATAGGTGAAAAAGATAAACGTGTTGATATTTATACCGTGCCTACACCACAGCTCACAGGCATTTTTAACGTGTGGGGGCCAGTTGGAGTTGAAGGTTCTAAAAAGGCCATAAAACATG
>NW_021158520.1:0-1279 GCF_002837175.3 Physeter macrocephalus | reverse complement strand
TTGTAAAGCAATTATACTCCAATAAAGATGTTAAAAAAAAAAAAAGAGATTCCAACTGGACCTTGGAGGAAAAATGTCACTGATATATTTGCAATGTCAGTTTAATGAAAGCAATGTAGAAATCTATGAAACGGAAAGTAATAACTAATGTCAGTAATAATTCACATTGCTGTGCATGATAAGGCAAAACTATAAATTAATAGCATGTTTAAAAATCCCCACCCCAAAATCATTTTCATTTCATTAAAGCTGTAGATCTTTCAAACACTCAGAATTATTTCACTTCTGCTTCTATGAGATACTCAAACAAATCATAAGAGCTCATATTCAGAAATGGTAATTTCATCTATTCTGGTGGGTTTCTCTAAATTCTTAATTCTCTATCTCCAGGTGAGTAGGATAACAGTTTCCCTATTTCTTCTGTTTTGCACTTTATTTGCACTTTACTTATTTTGTTACATTTCTTCCTCTAATCTGCACTTCTATGCTAGTGATTTATTTTCTTCTTTTCCCAATTAACCTCCTGATAAACTGTAAGTCTCTAAGAGTTTTGATCTTACAGCCACTCCACTTAGCTTGCTGCTATATACTCTGCTTTTTGCCAACAACTGATGGCCCTAACCTTCTCCTATGCTTCACCAACCTCTCTAAAGTAATCCAGGAGACATAAAGTGCTTGGTCAGCATGTGAAACCAAGACATCAATTTTTTAACGGTCAATAATGAAACAGGCTGATGCTGCAAAGAAACTATAAGGAAGTGCCCTGCTAACCCCTGCCCAGCTCATCTACATTTATTGATGATAACACATTATTTCATACCATTTTCTTGGAGAGGAGTATAGTAACACTGATGCTCCATTTTTAGGTGACAGAATTAAATGTTATATAATCTAAACAATAAGTAGTGATTTCATTATTATATAATCAATGACCCCTTCAACCCTCTCATGCCACAACCATAAGTAATATTTAATCATTAGTGTTCAGGTTGTTATGCAAATTATAAGTTCCCATCGGTGTAAATTTTCTGTTACCCTTACCCTTAATTTTATCAGAATTATTGGGACAAATAAATATAATTTATTTCACATCCTAAGAAAGTTTGTAAAACTAGATTATAAATATCTTCCATGATAGGCATCACATAAGAAAATGAAAATATTTCAGAAATTATTCTTTAATGAAAACAATTAGGGATAACACAATCTCCAAAATATTCTGTTGAATTGTGATAAACACATCATACAGGCCAACACTGCATTCAGATCAGTATTCTCC
>NW_021158519.1:0-1280 GCF_002837175.3 Physeter macrocephalus | reverse complement strand
TATATATGGAACCGTATCTCTTGTACACCTGAAACTAACACAACATTGTAAATTAACTGTAATTCAATTAAAAAATGGTTTAAAAAAAAATCATCTAGGTCTGCATGAGCCCAGGGACACACATTGAGGGATGCCGGGGAGGAGGGTGAAGTAAACAAAGGTTCAGTGGAAGCTTCTTGACAATGACAAGAAGGTGAAATTAAAAAGAGGATTTAGAGCCACCAAAATGTCTGACCTCCTCTGTTTATGAAAGGTGATTATCACAGATAATAATATTTAGTGATATTTAAGTAAAAAATAGAATCTAAAAACCTATTTAATTATTCATAAAATAGCTGAGAAATGATTATACTGGGATAGTAATATGTCATTGTTGTATGTTTTATTAATAATAAGTTATGAAAATGGATGAATTTGTCATTTCGAATAAAGAAATCAATTGCAGACTCAGAGGTTTCTTTATTCACCTTTGGGTGATTCAAGCTTTAGAAATAAAAGGCTATAGAAACAGAGGACATAAGGCTTTTATCACCCTCTAAATTTAGGGCTTTGGCCGATAAGGGTTCTGAGTGTTATAACCCAATGCAATTCCACCTACAAAGTGCTAAAGTTAAATTGCCATTTATTCGAGGTCTCTGAGACAGCGTGTTTCATTCTTATTTTGTTTTATTTGATCTATTTCCTGGGAGCAAGCTTGATCCTACCGGGAAAAATATTAAAGTTGCCTCTATACTATGATATGAAAACTGTGACCAGCCCTGCCTGGGAAAACAGATCCTATCTACCAAGTTTTATTGGACAGACATCTGTCCCATGACATTAAGTATGGCTAAAGAAGAAAGCTCCAGTTTAAAATGTGTAAATATAATCCAACAAAGAATTTGGGGCTCTCTCTCACCAGCACCTTAGGAGAAATTATCTTCTGGAGTTAAGAGGCTGGTTTCTTGATGGCGGGACGGGAAGAGGAAGAAAGATAGAGGCCAACAGAAAGCAACAATTGGCACCCCTCGATGAAGAAAAACCATGGAGGCAAACCAGATTTCTACTAATATTTGCTAGAGTCAGGCCTGCAGGCAAGAAACTGGGTTTTCAAAGTTTCGCTTCTGATCCAGATCCATCCTCAGCTGCAGCAGACAGAAGATGAAGGTGGGAAAAAGAAGGGAAGAAAAGGAAATGGGAAGATGCAAAGGCAAATCATGAGTGCTGAATCTTCAAGACGTGACAAACCAGAAATTGTGTGAGGACCTTCTGAGCTACAGTTTCCCCGCTGATTTTGGAAG
>NW_021158518.1:0-1280 GCF_002837175.3 Physeter macrocephalus | reverse complement strand
GCTCAAACCTCAGGAATCACAGGAGAATTCATTCTGGACAGAAACCTTACAGAAGTAATGTGTGTGGCAAAGCCTTTAACCAGTGTTCTAATCTCACTACACATCAGAGAGTGCATACAGGAGAGAAACCATATAAATGTCATGTATGTGGCAAGGTCTTTAGTCGAAATTCACACCTTGCAAATCATCAGAGAATGCACACTGGGGAGAAACCATATAAATGTCATGAGTGTGGTAAGGCCTTTATCCAACATTCACTCCTTTGGAGTCATGAGAAATTGCATACTGGTGAGAAACCTTACAATTGTAATGAGTGTGGCAAAGCCTTTGCTGAGCGGTCAAGCCTTAACAAACATAAGAAGATCCATACTGGAGAGAAACCTTACAAATGTATTGTGTGTGGCAGAGCCTTTACCATGCGATCAAATCTTACTCAACATGAGACAATCCATACTGGAGAGAAACCTTACAAATGTAATGAGTGTGGCAGAGCTTTTACCCAATTTTCACGCCTTACTAGGCATCAGAAAATGCATGCCGGGGAGAAACCACACAAATGTAATGTGTGCGGCAAGGCTTTTATTGAACTTTCACAACTTTGGGGTCATGAGAGAATTCATACTGGTGAGAAACCACACAAATGTAACGTGTGTGGCAAGGGATTTACCCAACGTTCAAGCCTTATGGCACATCAGAGAATTCATACAGGAGAAAAATCTTATAAATGTAAAGACTGTGATAAGGCTTTCATCCAACGTTCACAACTTTGGGGTCACGAGAGAACTCACACTGGAGAGAAACCTTACAAATGTAATGAGTGTGGCAAAGCTTTTACAATGCGTTCATATCTTACTCAACATAAAACAACCCACACTGGAGAGAAACCTTACAAATGTAATCAGTGTGGCAAAGCTTATACCCAATTTGCAAGCCTTACTAGGCATCAGAAAATACATACTGAAAACAAACATAAACCCAACATATGTGGCAATGCTTTTATTCAGAGCTCAGGCTTTGGGGATCATCAGACAGTTCACAGCAAAAAGAAACCTTAAAAGGTAATGATTGACACATAACTTGTGCAAGGATCCAAGCCTTACTCAGGCTGAGAGACTCCCATCATGGAAAAGGAAGACATACAGATGGCCAACAGGTGCGTGAAAATAGGCACATCCCTAATCATCAGGGAAATTCAAATCAAAACCACAGTGAGCTACCACCTCACATCTCAGAATGGCTGTCATCAAAAAGACAACAAATCACAAGTGTTGGTGAAAATG
>NW_021158517.1:0-1280 GCF_002837175.3 Physeter macrocephalus | reverse complement strand
TGTAACAAATTCAATAAAGACTTTAAAAATTGTCTACATCAAAAAAAAATCTTTAAAAAAAGAATACAGAAAGAATAATAATAATAAAAAATACAGAGAGAGACAAATCTTTAGTTGCATGTACTTGGAGGAAGCTAGATTTTACTACAAAGGTGGCAAAATAAATCTAGACCTTTTAAAAATCCAGTCAGCCATTCACCACTTTACGCCACACGATGTTTCTGCTGAGCTGCTAACAAGTAGGCATGTAGCCATTGTTTGCTGGGCACTTCTGAGCAGATATGACTCCTGCATTTGCTAACAAGGAACAAGTACAAGTAGTAATCCAAGCGGGTAAAGAAAACCTTCAGGTGTGCAGATTTTCTAACTACATCTTTGTTACACTCAAATTCATTCAAAATTCTACAGTAAGAGACAAGAGGTACAAAATATGTGTTCATGTTTTGCTTGGACAGATTTTGGCTCCTAGCAATTAATGCTTTCAGTCACATTAAGCATATAAATAATGCTTTGTGACATAACAGTATTTCCCATTACAGATCAATTTTGTAGCATTTGTTCATAATCAGACTTGAAATGTTACCTAGAAACAAAATATGTTTTCCTTGAAACAGTCAGACCCTATTAGAAATCTAAGGCTTTACAAATCACCATGTTAACAGCTATGTCCCCTAGCTAAGGTTTTCTTTCCTTAAATAGTGTTAAATTCAGCCCCAGAAGCACTAGTCTCTTGGAGGGTTCTCTTCTTATGTGCACTGACTTGAAAGGAAAAACTGAGTGCTCCAAATATATTTAATGTCTTACTATGTATAACTTAATAAACCAACCAGTATTCCCTTTTGGGGGAAAAAATAACGTTAGCACCTTTTAAAAGTGTTATGCTTATAATTGGGTTACACTATATTATTTTCTCATTTTTTAAAAGACAGGTTCTCATTGCTTGAAAAAAATGTGTCAGCCTATTTCTAGGTAAGAGGAGTTATTCTCATTTCCTGACCACATATACTGGGGGTGAGCAAAGAAATAAAGGGAACATAGATTCAGAGATTTGGAGCAGTAAAATTTAGTGTTAAACTGCAGAGATTTTGGAGCAAGGAACACCTGGATTTGAGTTCTGGTCCTGCCGTATAATCACTCTGGAATCTTGGGCAAATTACTTTTCATTCAGCAAATGTTAGCTATTTTGTAAAATTTTTTTGTAGTATCCCCTCAATCCCCACCCCAGGCGTATTCTCTTTGATTAAAGCTACAACCTCTCATTCATTCAGCAAATAATTACC
>NW_021158516.1:0-1280 GCF_002837175.3 Physeter macrocephalus | reverse complement strand
AGCCAGGGCCTGGCATGGAGTCAACACTCCAAACTCATTGGCTATTAATTCTGCACTTTTTTAAAGATTTTTTTTTTCATACTTCACTCTTTCTAAAAAGGGGCACGTGTCTCACAATTGAAAAGTACATTGAAAGTGCCCATGTCTCTTTTTCACGAGAAACTATGAGGAAACTGATGGTGGACTGCTAAATCCACAGTATCGAGAGTGATAATGAAGAATTGCATCCCAGCAAAGGGCCCACAGGTGGGCACAGCCTTGCAAGAACAAGTTCTCCACGTCGCACTCTCTCTCACAAGGCAAACCCAGGTCTTGGGCCAGAGATGAATGGAGATTTGAGACATTCACTTCGTTCAGCCCTGGAAAAGAAAAGAGTTGTCTGCCCTGCCCTTTTATGGTCATGGGAAAACCCACGTGCCAGACTTTTGCATCTAGCCAGGATGGAGGAACTGGCTCTGGGCTTACCTTCCTGCTGGAAATAACTGACCAATCAACCAAACAAACAAACTATATGAAACCACAGTTTTCAAGACCCTGAACTCCAGACAATGAGAGACAGTGATTCCTAAGAGACAGGAATGAATGAGGTGAGTCAGTGGTTGCTCCAGTGAAAACAATGAGAGAGTTTCGGGATACAGGGAGGCAGAACCCAGGAGCCGGTGGACACAACGAATTGAAGAGATGATGAGCAGTGCATCCAGGGAGAACAAGAAAACTAGAGTTCACAGGACAGAGCACTGTGGAGGAGGGAGCTACACAGAGAGAATGCTGGGAATCTGCAGAGGGTCCTCCTGGAGTATTCAGCTGAGTACTAACCAGTATCTATGTGTGAAGGGAATACTTGAGTCTGAGGAAAGAACCATTCAAGAGGATTGGAGGGGACAGTGCCCAGTGCTCACACTGGGCGGGAACAGCGCTATTCCCATATCCTGACTCACAGAGCATTGGGTAGTGTACTCAGAAGAATCTTGCCTAAGTAGTGGAAGAAATTAGCCCAAAGCTAAATGATGCTCTGGACTCACCTAACGATGCTTCAGAGCAGGACCCAAAAGCATCAAACCGTTTCCAGGCAATTTAAGTGGGTTTCAAGAATATTTATAAGGTTACAAAAATATCAACCATCCTACAAGGCAAAATTGAGAATGGTATCCAATTAAAGATTAGCAGACATACAGAGTAGAAATGTATGACCCATAATGAGGAGACAATCAATCAATTAAAAGCAACCCTGGAAAAATCTGAAAGAGAAATTAAGGAAACACTCCCATTTACCACTGCAA
>NW_021158515.1:0-1280 GCF_002837175.3 Physeter macrocephalus | reverse complement strand
GATCTAGTTCCCAGACCAGGGATCAAACCCGGGCCCCCTGCATTGGGAGTGCGGAGTCTTACCCACTGGATCACCAGGGAAGTCCCAAGAGTGACTGTTAAATAAAAGATACTTGAGACAAAAGATGAGAGGGGAAAAAAGTGTCCATATCAGGAAAGAGATATCTTATATTTTACTCATCCTGGTTGCCTAGTGTCAGGAAAGAGCACTGTACTCTGAGTCAGGAGACTGAGGCTCTGTCACTAACTAGCTCTGTGATCTTGGGTGAGTTATTTTTGACTCTGTGTGGGCATTGGTTTTCTCAGATGATTGGTCCAAACAATTTTTAAACTTCTCATCAGGTGAATAATTTATGAGATAGTATGGCTCAAAGAGATCATGTATAGGACTAACTGTAGAGTAATAGGAGTGGTACTGCCCAACAAATGCTAACCTTTAAAGAAGTAGGCTGCCAACACCCAGTTCGGAATTTCCGATGAGATTAAGCGGAATTCTTCTTGTCACTAGAAAGCAGCTAAGCAGTTAAGGCTTATAATGGTGTCTCCCCAACATCTCTTCAGTGTCTCTCTCCCACCCACGTGACCCACACCCAACCCTCCTTCGAAAGCCAAAAGGTGAATGGTTGAGGGTGACCTGGTTGTGAAAAGAGATCGAGTTTATGAGTTTTGATGTCCAGTTTCACCATTTACCATCTGCTATGAGTTGAACTGTGTTCCCTCCGTGTTTCCCCACCAAATTTATGTGTTGAAGTCCTAACCCCAGTACCTCCGAATGGGACCCTATTTGGAAATAGGGTTGTTGCAGATCTAATCAGATGTAAGATGAGGTCAGGCTGGATCAGGGGCGACCCCTGGACTTGTGTGGACTTAGGGCGGACTTGTGTCCTTATAAAATGGGAAATTGGGACACGGGGGCGCACACACAGGGAGAACACCATGTGAAAACTGGAGTTAGGCTGCCACAAGCCAAGGAACTACCAGAAGCTGGGATACAGTCTGCAAAACATCCTTGCCTCTTGCTTTCAGAGGGAGCATGGCCCTGCTGACACCCTGATCTCGGACTTCAAGTCTCCAGAACTGTGAGATAATACATTTCTACCATTCAGTTTGTGGTACTTTGTGTTTAAAGTAACCAAACAAGGAAGCCATTGGTCTGAGGTGGCTGTAATGTTTTGGTCGTCTACGCAAGCAAATCGGAACCTAAGCCAGAGTGAATTCCTGTAAAAGCCTCAAGGTTAAGAACAACCCAGGGGCTTCCCTGGTGGCACAGTGGTTGCGCGC
>NW_021158514.1:0-1281 GCF_002837175.3 Physeter macrocephalus | reverse complement strand
TAAGTGAAAGCATATATTTGTTTGAGGGTTGGGTCAGACACATGCAGCGGTGAGAAACATTAAGCACTTTTGGACGTTTATTGATTTGCTATCTCGCTCTAACTACTACGTCTTGATTCAGTCGTGGCATCTAGGTATCTGAGCAGGGGAAATCCTGGATCATGTGACTTTTCCTAAAGAATAGAATCTAGATTCAGATCTAGCCATGTGCACAGAGTGCCTATCCTGAGCCAGGCATGTCCATGTGGGAGATTTCATTCAGTCACTCACAGATGATTGAGATCATTATTCCTTGAGACCCAGCACTATAAAATAATTATTTTTCCAGCAAGGTCATTTATTATATTTAAAGGAAGATGTTATAAAACATTTGGATATTCCTCATACACTCCTTGGGCAAAGTGAACAAATTTATATTTCTTTCAATATGATCAAACCCTAGAGCTTGAATGCTTTCTTTTGTAATTATTATAATTTATAATAATTCTAGCAATAGTAAATGTTTAAATATACAAGAATACTCCAAAACTAAAATAGGAGTTCTGGATCTTACTAGCTGTAGCACTAGTTTACTCTGAAACATTGAGTAAACAATTTCACACGTCTAACCTCATTTCTCTTTTAAATAAGGGAAAGATTTCTTACTGAATACAATTGTTGGTTCAAAACCTCAGGAGCTTCCCAGGTGAAATCTGAAACTGCCATCCCCATCCCCCCGGCCCTGTACGCAGAGGGCAGGGAGAGACCAAAGAAAGAGGCAGCCCACTCCAGATTGGTAGCTGGCAGGTTTAATAAGCAAGGGAACTTATTTATAAGGCTTGTCTTGGGCGGCTGCAAGACAAGTAGATCTCTGCACCTGCCCACCAGTATCTTAAAAGTTTATATAGAGGCCTGAACTGGGTTCAGTCACGTACTCAGTCTAGATAGTCTGATCATCACATTACTGTCTCAAGACTGGATCCTTTGGGGCAGTTTCTTTTTTTTTTTTGAAGTCATTTTAATTTTTATTAAATATACTTTCTTGTCACAAATCTTTAAAATATATAAACATTATATATAAACAAAGTGTCTTCATGGCAGCAAAATGTAACTCCAAATCAGCCCAGGCAATCAGTGAGAGGGGCGACTGCAGAGGGTGCCGGTCCGACTGTGTGCAGGGCTGGGGGGGTCGGGGGCGGTGCTGCCGAGGCTCGCTTGGCTGGGAGCCACCTTGGGGAGGCACACTGGGGCCGGCAACCCTGGGGGACCCTCCCCGCTCCTGCCCAGCCTGCAGCTCAGAGG
>NW_021158513.1:0-1281 GCF_002837175.3 Physeter macrocephalus | reverse complement strand
ATGACAATGAGGAGGCCAGACAAGCCATGGTGAAGGGGACTCTTTGCTTTTGAGCATTTGTTTTTTTCTTTTCTCTTAGCTGCTTTTTAAAATTTTGTGGCAATGCTCTTAGTTACATTTTTCTTTTCCAGAAAGTTATCTGTAAAAGCTAGGCTAAATAAATAGCATTTACACACAAGACAAAACCATCAAAGGCTTTTGTAAGAATCCAAAGTGTAAGAATCCAAGGTAAACGTACAGAGGTGCATCAATTATTTCAAACTCTAAAATCAACATCTGCATATAAGCAATTACCTCGATTATCTTAGTTACTTTAAAAAGGAAAATATGAAACTTGTGAAACAGTGACAACAGACAGCTCTCAGGGACTCACTCAGTTCCCCTTCCGGTGCCACCTAATCGTTTGCACAAAAGGTGGATCAGAGAAAAATCACTTCTTTATTCTTCCCCTTTACATCATCTCCCCCACACCTGGGGAGTCTGGATGCACTGAGACCAAGTACATCATGCATCTGATGATGGGTTACACCAAAGCACACCAAGATCTAAATCCCTCCCAGATTTATGGAGATTTTCTATAGCTTAACTAGATTTCTAATTGTCCTGCCACCTGTACTGAAATGTACAGTATGTGTTAATCTCGAATTCTTTTCTGTTTCCATAATCCTGGTAAAGTTTCCTGCACTCCAACAGTAAATCCAGTTTGGTCCGTGGGTTTTAAAGAGGGAGCCAAATTCACTTTTACACCTTCCAGCATAAAGGCTTCTTTGGAGGTATTTGGGCAACGAAAAGGCCTGCATAATTTCTCTTTTTTTTTGTGTGTGTGGTCCCTGTGCTATGCCTTCCGGGCTGAAAGCCTGAGTTCACGTGCCTATTGTCTCATTATAAGGTTCCTATCATTTCAGAGGAGTTTAGAAGGAAACGGGGAAGGGTTTCCACATATTCAGCACACCAGCAGTTCTGCTGTCCCTACAAAGAGTTCATCTGAAGATGACAGCTCCCTAGTTTGTTTAAAGTGAATGGACAGGTCAAGTTTTTTGTGCCATAAGCATTATGTAAACTTGAGCTTTATTATTTTCATCATTATTATTATTATCTAACACCGTAATAACTAATAATATTTGTTGAATACTTACTATGTACTGGACACTATTTTAATATTATATTATATTATTTATTTACTGTATAAGTTTATTTATTTATTTATTTTTGGCTGCGTTGGTTCTTCACTGCTGCGCACAGGCTTTCTCTAGTTGCGGTGACAGGGGTTAGTCTTCATTG
>NW_021158512.1:0-1282 GCF_002837175.3 Physeter macrocephalus | reverse complement strand
ATGTATTTCATGGGGTATTTTATTTTATTGCAAATCATATATATATGCATTTGCATATAATATATACTTATAAAGTAAACATATTGTATAAATGTGTGTACACATACACTTACATATACACACATTGGCCTCAATAGTTTATGATTATAAATTAGTTTTCACTTTCCTTTTACATATAAACCACCTAAAATCTGGAATAAGTTCCATAGTCTCTCCACTCTGGCTGTGTTCTCTTACTGCCAACTCCAGCTTCTGCCACAAATGACTACAGTAAACCTCACAGCTGTACTGGGTACTCCCTCAACTGCTCTGAAGACCCACTATACCCCCAATTTCCTCAAAGCATAAATGAGATTAGTTATTAACATGATTTTACTACTAATAATAATGTTTATTGAGGGGCAGAGAGGCCCAAACTTGACTTTTGTGTTCTTGCTCTTATGTTGTAGGTGAGGATATCCCTAACTATTGGGACCCTCTGACCATTTGTAAACCTTAAGAACCGACTCTTTTACTGTCTCCTAGGCTTTTTGCCCCTTCTCCAGATGAAGGCTCGTGTCATTTTCTGTTTCTGAATTAGTAGAAACATCAATTCATTGCGTAAGAAAGTGCCCACTCCAGGCATCGAATATAATGTGGCTTCCTTAGAAAAGTTTTAGTAATACATGTCCCAAAGCGTCATTTCTTCAGTCTAAAATTATATCATGTCAGTAGTGTGCCGGTAAATGTTTAATAACCTCTCTTCACAAAATAAAGAGGAAAACATGCCAATCTGTAGAGTTTGCTGATTTTCATGGTGTAAACATTCCTAATGTTACCGCTTTTTAGCAACCAATATGGATTTTGGAAGAGATGCCCACTTAGCATACATTTAGGTAGTATTTCCAGCATAGAGAGTCAATAGATGTGAACTAATCAGGAAATAATGAATTTTAAGTATATATTGCCTTTTTAAAATAAAGTTTAAATTGTGGGTTTATATATTTTAATATTTAGTAATGGCTGCATTTAAGAACTAGCTCTCATAATTATAGAAAATCTGACAGTCAGCTAAGTACACTACTACCATGTGTGAACATCAGTAGCCCTGTGTAGGTAATGCTGGACTAAGCCCAGTACAGTGCTTATCATTTCTCCCTGTAAGGATGCAAAAAGAAAATTAAGCCTACACATCATACATGGTATGAACTGATCATGGACCCTAGTCTCCTCTGGGGCAAATGGTGAATAAACACACACACACACACACACACACACACACACACACATGCACACATACACA
>NW_021158511.1:0-1283 GCF_002837175.3 Physeter macrocephalus | reverse complement strand
AAGGTGGTTTTTGTCCTTATGCTTCTGTGTCTTGTGCTAGTTAAGTCAGTAGAGTAGTCAGTAAGAGTACTGGAAGTTATTCCTGTAATGGGATAGTATATAGTCAATTACATATGGTGGTGTCTGAAAATCACATAATAGCCTCACTTAAAACATCTCCTTAGCCAGATTTCAAAAAAGCCTGTGGCCATTCCAATATGATCCAACATAGCTGAATATGATAGAAGAAAAATCGGCAAAGAAAGAGACGCTGGTCTTACCTGATGGAAGTTAAAATATCTCACTTTTGACAATTTTGCAAAAACCTATAATTACATGAACTAATTTCTAGGGTTCTTCGTAGGACCTAAAAAGGAACCCATAGAGTTGTGGAACAATAATAGATGCTACTGTAATGAGAAGCCCGTGCACCGCAACAAAGAGTAGCCCCCGCTCACCGCAACTAGAGAAAGCCCGCACGCAGCACTGAAGACCCAACGCAGACAAAATAAAAGTAAATAAATAGGGGCCTCCCTGGTGGCTCAGTGGTTGAGAGTCCGCCTGCCAATGCAGGGGACACGGGTTCGTGCCCCGGTCCGGGAAGATCCCACATGCCACGGAGCGGCTGGGCCCGTGAGCCGTGGCCACTGAGCCTGTGCGTCCACAGCCTGTGCTCCGCAACGGGAGAGGCCACAGCGGTGAGAGGCCCGCATACCACACACAAAAAAAGTAAATAAATAAATTTATTTTTAAAACAGTAATACTCAGGTTTGAGGCATGAGAAATATGATGTGGAGAAATTAGCTAATGTTTTCAGAACTTTATAAATATCAAGCTCAGTCTCTAAGATTTTAGCATTATATAGAATATCGGTTACTTATTAGTGGTTTGGGAAGGCCAATTTAAAATTTTCTGATCTTACTGTATTGAAATTCACGGCCCTAATGTTTTCCACATTGACTATATGAATGATGAAGAAAATTCAATCATGTATTTCATTTCCAACTGGACAGAAAACACAATTTAAAACAGTGTTTGGACTACTGACTTTTGATTTCTTCTAAGGCAAATGTATAGGTAATTTTTATTCCCTGATTAGGAGAAAAATGGTGGAAGAGGGCAGGGTTAAGAATTAAGATTTGAAGACCGTGAGAGGTAGATGGCCAACCGGAGTTCCTAAGGTTCGGTGCCTGTAACTGTTGCCGCCGCTTAAGCCTGCCAAAGCAGTGGTATGGCTGCTGCCCTCGTATTTGCCCCCTCTAGAAACACTCTTGCCAGTAGTGGCGGCAGCGGGACTCAATGAC
>NW_021158510.1:0-1283 GCF_002837175.3 Physeter macrocephalus | reverse complement strand
GTTACCAAAGGGGATGGGGGGGAGGGATAAATTAGGAGTATGAAATTAATAGATACACAGTACTATGTATAAAATAGATAAGCAACTAGGATGTACTGTATAGCACAGGGAATTGTATTCAGTATCTTATAATAACCTATAATGGAAAAGAATTGGAAAAATATATATATGTATAACTGAACCACTTTGCTATACACCTGAAGCTAACACGATATTGTAAATCACCTAGACTTCAATTTAAAAAAAAAAAAAAAAGACACTGAACTCATGGACAAAAAGGCAGGAAGAAAGCAGGACTTCCCTTGCTGCTCAGAGAACCTGCCAAGAGGGGAAAACCCTTAAGGTTTCGATTCATTTAAAAGAAACAGTGAATATTAAAGTTTCTAAAGCTAAAACAAACTAGCAACTATAAGAGCCAAAATGAATGGGGGAAAAAAGTACTTAAATATGTGATATAAGATGGACCTACCTGCTTGTGCCAATCCACTTTTAGAAGATGCTGAGACTCTTAATTCATTACTCTTGTTTTTTTCTTCCCTAGGATGAAAAACCACCATTGTGTGGAAAACCTCCACCCTCTCCAGGTATTTGCCTTTTGAATTTCATTGTGATTGAAAAGCTGATTGTTCTAGCGAATACCCAGAATAATCTCACATAAAATAAAGGTCACTTTTTTTTTTTTCTCCTGTAAAGGCTGTTGCTTCTGTCCCATTATCAAAATTGGGAAGAGGAGGCAGTTTGTTGAATTTCCACCTTTGCCTTAAAAGAGAGAGTCCAAACATTCACACGTTGGATGATGGATATATGTCCCCATGGGATGTGCTCAGATCCTGGGGAGGGGAGTGGACCTGTGGGATATAGGCAGACACTGGGAGGGGGGTGTATGCAAACAGGGGCTCTGCTCAGGGACTAGAGACAGAGCTGAGGGGTCTAGAGATACTTTCTGGGGTGCTATCCCCTCAACAGTTTGGGGAGCCTCATTAGCTTTCAAGGTGGATTTTGTAATTTTTTCCTGTTAAGCCTCACATTGCTAGTTTGAAAATCCTATCAGGAATCAAGGCTTTTGTCTATCCTCCATGTCTGATTGGCTTTGTTTTCACCCTTTCTATCTCGGTGTTTTTGGTGCTGTATTCTGGGATATTGCTGGGGCTCTAACGTCTAGCCCACAGGTTCATTCTTCATTGTAGGTATTCTGCTGCGCAGCCCATCCTTTGAATTTGTATTGTGAATGAAACTGTTTGTTTCCATGATTTCTATTAAGTATTGACAAACATCTCTCTGGA
>NW_021158509.1:0-1283 GCF_002837175.3 Physeter macrocephalus | reverse complement strand
GCAGACTTTGCTCGATGCAGGGTTGCCACGAACCTTCAATTGGTAAAAACGCAGTATCTGTGAAGTGCAATGTAGCAAAGTGCAGTAAGACAAGGTCTGCCTGTATGTGGTTGATTCATGAACATGAACTCAAGGCACAGGCACGATCAGGCCCCAGGGCAGCTTATCTGGCACACACGTTTTCTACAGGGTGCACATCACAACTTTCTTGTGCTTGGGAACACTAGCTAGCACCTCAACGAAAAGCACAAAAATGGAAAATAACGTGGCACTGAATAGACAGTAAAAAGGACACTTGTTTGCAGTATGAGAGCTGAGACACGAAGGCAGAGCAGGGCCTTGTTCAACCTCAGGTGGGGACATGCACATCGGGAGACTCAAATTTTTTGCCACCCTGTGCATGCCCTCAGGTGACCCCCAAAAGCTCCCGCTAGTATTGATTTGGAGGTTACAAACGAACTGTTAGTGAGTAGGTGAATTTTCAAACACGGAATCAGTGAACAATGAGGATGGACAGTACTTCTGATGGCCAAGTGGGGACCCAGGACTGCCATTAACGTGGCTGAGATGGGGGAACGGCTTGTCGTCCAGGGCGGCCATCCCAGGGAGCTCTCCTGCCCTAGTGTATATACAGACCCTATGCCAATTAAACACTAAGACATGGCTTACCATTTCCAACTCGAAGTCAAAGAGTTTGCAGGCACCATACACAGGAGGCTTAGCTGGAATTATACCAGAAAGGGAGGCTAGTGAGTGCCAGGCATGGAACTCAGGGTGTGGGGACACAGAGCGGAGCACGGCAGGGTACTTACAGTCATCGGGTCTCATCTGTCCCATAGGCCTCCGGATTGGGGTGCCAGATACCACGATGGAGGAAGCACGGCCGTGGTAGCCCACTGGTAAGTGCAGCCTGAGGAAGGAAGGAGAGAGAAAGCATCAACACTGTTACACATGCAAAGTAAATTTCAAAATGTTTTCAAATTAAAAATGAAAGGGAGAAGGAATAGTCAGGGAGTTTGGGATCAACATGTATACACTGCCATATTTAAAATGGATAACCAGGGGCTTCCCTAGTGATGCAGTGGTTAAGACTCCACCCTCCCAATGCAGGGGGCCCAGGTTTGATCCCTGGTCAGGGACCTAGATCCCACATGCATGCTGCAACTAAGAGTTCCATGCCACAACCAAGGAGTCCACATGTTGCAACCAAGGAGCCCACGTGCCTCAACTAAGGAGCCCACCTGCAGCAACTAAGATCCAGCGCAACCAAATAAATACATAAA
>NW_021158508.1:0-1283 GCF_002837175.3 Physeter macrocephalus | reverse complement strand
CCCTCCCCCGAAACTCCAGCAACAAAGAAAAGTAGTCCGAGAAGGAGCGGCGACGCGGGTCGTCGCCTCTCCTCGCCCAGGAAGGCCGGTAAGCGTGGCGCGGTCTGGGAGACGGTCGGGTGGGGGCGGCGGGCCAGCCGGGCGGTCGTGGCGGCGGTGGCCGCGGGAGGGGGAGGGCGCGGAAGGACGCGGAGCGAGGCGCTGTCCAGGGCTGATTTGCAGATACTGTGGCTCCGGCGGTGGCGGCCGCGTCGGGCGGGGACTGGCGGCTGAGCGGGATCGGGTTACACCGTCGCGGTCCGGGGGCTGGGCCGGGGGCGTTGGAGGGGAGCGGCGCGGCGCCGGGACCCCCTCCCCAGTTGAGGCCGAGCCGCCGCCTCCGCGCGGGCCCGGGCGTCCCTGGGAGTCTTGTCCTGAGGCCAGGAGCGGAGCTGCTTGGGGCCCTAGTTCTGAAACTTCCTCTCGTGCTCCTCCTGCTCCAGGTCCCGCCGCAGCTCCTTGCCTGCCGGCGGTCCTCCCGCCCCCTCCCTCTGCGGCCTCTCGCTTTCGCCGGAAGGCGCCGTTGAGTGCGGCCGGGAGGGTTGAGTCAGCCTGGGGCTCGGGCGGTTCTGCCAATGGGGCTGGACAGCGATTTCTGCGCTCTGGCCTCCCCGTCGCCGGGGCCCTCTGCGCGGGGCCACCTAGCCGCCGCCGTCGGCGGGGCCGGGGCGCGCGTCCCGCGGGGCGCCGTGGGGGAGTGAACCCGCAAACTTCCGGGGCGCTGGGGGCCCCCTCCGGCGCTCGGGGCCCGGCGCCTCGGGAGGGCGCTCGCGGCGGCTCCTCGGCCCCCTGCGGAGGGCGAGCCTGGGGCCGGCGAGCAGCTGGGACGGCGGCGACGCGGTAACTTTCCTCCCTCTTCCCGGACTCGGGCGCGCGGGCCAGGAGGGGGCAGCCTGGACTGGGGAAGACTTGGCCTGACCCAGCGGCACCCCGAGTTTGCCCGTCTTGTAGTCTTTAGTGTTGGGGAGCCCAGGGAAAGGTTCAGGACGAGTGTGGCGGCAACTGGTGTGTCAGTGGTGCAGTGAGCGGGCCTAGCCGAGAGGAAGCGAGAGCTCCCGAGTTTGCAAAGAGCTGCTTTGTGTTTGGTACGTATTTTGAGAAAATGGCCGAATGCCTATTTCAGTTAGGAATGCCGCCGCCGAGGCAGGCGCTGGTGGCAGCAGCACGTAGGAATTCGCGCAGCACGTTGGGCTTTCGGACTGTGCTTGGACAGTCTTCCCGACCAACGTTAAAATCCCTTTGGG
>NW_021158507.1:0-1284 GCF_002837175.3 Physeter macrocephalus | reverse complement strand
GACTGTTTTTAAAATTTATTTTTCCAATTTCTTATTACTAGCATCTAAAAATTATATATATACAGTTGAACTTGCTAACTTCACTTATTAGTTCTAGTAGATTTTTTGATGATTCTCTACATAAATCATCATGTTGTCTGTGAATACAGAGATTTGTATTTCTTCCTTTCTAATTTGCTTGCTTCTTTCTTCTTTCCCTCTCTTCCCCTCCCCACCCCCACTCTTCCCTCCCCTTCTCTCTCTGATTCTTGTCTTACTTTACTGTTAGGAATTCTAGTACAGTGTTGACTAGGACAGAGTATAGGTCTTTCATCTCCTTAGTTAAATTTATTCCTAGGCATTTTATTCTTTCTGGTGCAATTGTAAATGGAGTTGTTTTCTTTATTTCTCTTTCTGATAATTTGTTTTTAGTGTATAGAAATGCAGCAGATTTTTATGTATTAATTTTGTATCCTGCAACTTTACTGAATTCATTTATTGGTTGTAATAGTTTTTTGGTAGAGTCTTTATGGTTCTCTGTATATGGTATCGTGTCATCTGCAAATAGTGACAGTTTTACTTCTTTTTCTCCCATTTGGATGCCTTTTACTTCTTTTTCTTCTCTGATTGCTGTGGCTGGGACTTCCAATACTACATTGAACAAAAGTGGTGAGAGTAGGCATCCTTGTGTAGATCCTGATCTTAGAGGAAAGTGCTCAGCTTTTCACTGTTGAGTAAGACGTTAGCTCTGGGTTTGTCATATATGGCTTTATTATGTTGAGGTGTGTTCCCTCTGTACATACTTTGCCTCTGTATTTTTTTAGTGGTTGCTCTGGCAATCTTAACACACATAACTAACCTTTCAAAGTCAACTTAGAGTTAATATTTTACCAAGAGGTCCCTTTAACTTCACCCATTGACCTTTCCTTAAGAGTTGTCCATCTACATGTATTAAAACCCCATCAGCTAATGTTATAATTTTTCTTTTCAACAGTTATACCTATGTTAAAGAACTTAAGAAAATTGTCTCATAGTTATAGATATTTGTCTTATCTGTTGTTCTTTCTTCTTTCCTGAAGTTCCAAGTTTCCTTTTGGTGTCATTTCCCTTAGCCCTGAAGAACTTCCTTTAGCAGATCTGTTGACAAAGAAGTCCCTTGGTTTCCCTTCATCTAAGAATGACTTCATTTCACCCTCATTCTCTTTTCGTTTTTTTTAATTTGGTTGCACTGGGTGTTGGTTGTGGCAGGTGGGCTCCTTAGTTGCGGCACACTGGCTCCTTAGTTGTGGCATGCAAACTCTTAGT
>NW_021158506.1:0-1284 GCF_002837175.3 Physeter macrocephalus | reverse complement strand
TGGTCATTCTTTGACTGGACAGCTCTGCTTGAGCTAAGTACTCAGTCACATTTGGTCTATTTACCAGTGCTTGGCTATGGTCTAGTTCCCATGAGATTTTTTTGCTGCAGAAGTAGACACCAGAACTACCCTTAATTTACCAAAACATAAGCACAAAAGAGTATTCAGAGTTTAAGAAAAGAACAAAAGCCTTAAGACTATAAATAGGAAAAACCCAACACAGAGCATGTCCTGTGAGACGACATGGATATTTATGTCCATCAAGATCCAAACAACAGATCTGGGTCTGGAAGGCCACCAGAGATGCATCTCCTCCAGGTGTTGTCCTGTTTCTGTGCCCTTTTCCTCCTTAACCTGTCTTTCTATACCTCTCTTCCATGGCTACCAGGACCCTCAACCCTCCCGTCCATAGACGAAAGCCAAATATTACTTAAATATTCCATGTAAACACCTCTCCCAAGAAAGTTACTTTTTCAGTGTCATCACTCTTCCCCTCTCTCCAACTCATCCTCATATCCCAGCCTTGGCCCTTGAGTGTTTCCTTCACATCACCCAAATTGCAATTTATTTCTTTACACAAAAGAGCTGGCATTCTCAAAGAGAACGTGTGCTTCCAGTATCAGAGAAGAGGAATAGGTTGCTTTTTCATAGATCTGTTTTGCATATTCATTAGGAGGTGATCTGAAATGTCTGGCGCTTTGTAGCTCCGTCACTAGAATTCATCCAAGAGACTGTTGTGAGAAGTGTGGATTAATTATAACTCTCGGCACATTGCACGGGTGTAAATCACGTATGTAATACTTGAAAATAATGATGACGTGTAGTGTGCTCGTGACGGATGATTTACATGGATGTATATAACTCTCCTCTGAATGCAAAAACAAGATGTAAATGATGCTAACAGAATTTTATAGCCACGTATAATTATTGTTAAAATCAAGTAGATCAAGCCTAAAAGAGGAACCCAAAAAGTAATAGAAGAAATATCACTTAGTGTGTGTTACGGTAGACTCTGCAGACAGTCTGGTGTGGAAATTCTCCTCTTATTTAACTGTTGTACACCAAAGGAAAATGGACCGCATGACTGAAATCGAGCAGAAGAGACACATGTGTGGCGCATATCTCAGAGTTAAAGAACTGAAGTCAGAGCTCTGGTTTTAAGTGTCTTATCTGTTCCACAGAGATCAGACAATGTGAATGGAATAAGCAATGCAGGCACCTACTAAATATTTTTTCTGAAGAACATTTGGAAGTAGGTGCTATCCAAGTTGAAGACAGGTAAAT
>NW_021158505.1:0-1284 GCF_002837175.3 Physeter macrocephalus | reverse complement strand
CCTGCATCGGCAGGTGGACTCTCAACCACTGCGCCACCGGGGAAGCCCTGATCAAGCTTTAAACATAAGTTGTTTTGCTGGCTACTGTTTCTACCTGATTTCATATTCACAAATAATGATACAAAATGAGAGAGTCACATGAGCCAAGTCATTTTAATGGTCTTGTGCTTCCTTTGGAAAATTATCTTGCAGTTTGAGACCCACTGGCATTATTAATTAATTTCTACCTCTTTTAGTTTTCTATTCAATGCCAAGCTATGCAAAAAGGTGATAGGATGGACAAAAAGGGCATCTATAGATGGGAAAGAACAAGCAGCCTGTTAGGTTCATCATACTTTCAGATGTCCTCATTGACTCATGTTTTTTCCCACATAATCTCGTTAGAAGAACAGCTTTTACTTGAAAATGTCTGCATCATCAAATGACTTCTGCTATTTTGTTTCAGCTACAGTAAGTTCATCTCACAGTCCGAGACCACCATGGTGATTATGCCCTGACTCACACAGAACTAAACTTATTTTTCCCGTAAATTGATCCTCCTTAGAAATTTAGCATTATGTATAAATATGTTACTTGATCTTCCAAAAGTGAATGAGATTCAGTTCTAAGTTGATTTTCATGAAATCTATTTTAAGAAATAGTTGATGTGCTCATCAGTTGAGTGACACAGCATAGAATATTAGGAGATTTTTGGTTCTATTCCTGACTTCACTCTGATCCTGCAGCAAGGAATTTGGCAGCATGTGTGCTCTCTGTTAATGAGTGTACTGAGTGTCTCTGTGCAGTCAAGGCAAAATATCAGCTAATACCCTTAATAGATTTTTACTGAAGGACTGTGCAAATTTTTTAGTCCAGTATGTGCTGTAAAATGTGAATAACTTTCAAAAATCGTAACAATTACTCTATTATAATAGGTTGAAATACACTCTTTAAAACAGTATGGATTCATTAACTTTGGTTTGGAGACTGGATTATTTACTCTTTTCATCAGTGATTTAGATGACAGAACTCAGAATAAGTTCATTAGTCTTTGGATAACAATTAGGCAATGATGTTGACCTCCTGTGTTCTGTAAATACAAAGTGGCACTTGCTGTTCAGTCAAACAATGAATAAAAGGTAGAATGCAGTTCAGGAGAAACGAATGACACTGGGCTAAAGAGAAAAACCGCGACCTCTTTGTTGTCATGGCCCATTTCTTAGCTTAACTTCAGCATTACAGAACTCTTATTAAGAGTTTTTGGGCTTCCCTGGTGGCGCAGTGGTTGAGAGTCCGCCTGCCGAT
>NW_021158504.1:0-1285 GCF_002837175.3 Physeter macrocephalus | reverse complement strand
TTTTCTGAGTACAGGTCTTTTGCCTCCTTAGGTGGGTTTATTCCTAGGTGTTTTATCCTTTTTGATGCAGTGTTAAACTCGTATCTCCTTTTCTCTTCTGTGTCTATTCCTTTTTCATATTGATCCTTCCATGTACCCAACCACTCATTGATCCATCCATCCATCCATCCATTTATGTATCCATCCTAAGTTTGTCCAGACATCTTTCCATTAATTAATTGATTGACACACCATGACCCACCATGACCCACCATGATGCACTGGGGATATAAAAATCAGTACAATGATGGTTTCTGTTCTCACAGAGTATTTTAACTAAGATACAGGTTCAGCTCAGCCAAGACAGATGTTTATTTGTCTCTTTCATAAGATTATGAGTAAATAGTTCAAGGAATGCAGGCTCTTTCCATCTCTTTACCATCTCATAACCCTAGGTTACTGGCCTTATGCATATGGCACAAGCTAGCTGACTTCATGTCCACATGTCCACATACTAATCAGGGGAAGAAGGAAGATAGGGAAAGGTATGACTTGGAAGTTGAACATATCACCTTCACTCATATCCTAATTGCCAGGAAAATAATTACATATTGCCTCACCTAGTTTTAAAGGAGTCTCAAAATGAAGTTTTAGTTTGAATGACCATATAACCAGCTAAAACATCTGTGAAAGAAAGGAGAAGCCAGATATTGAAGAACTGACAGAAGTCTCTCACATACAGAGCTTATGTTCTGGTTAGAGTTACAGGCAGGTGAATTGACAATTACCATAAATTGCGGAGGTCACAGCTGCAGGATGTGATGGGAGTTCTTAGGTTTTCCACTGCACAGTCCTTTGTGAAGGTACCTGTCCCCAAGATTCGCCCTGGAGAGTATCCCGTATCTCAATGTTTTTTCTGCTTTTCTCAATACATTTCTCATTTTCTCAGAGTAACTACATTTTGAGAAAAAATAACAATAATTAATTCATCCTAATATGCTTATTGTTAATCACTTCTTTAGTCTCCCTCCACCCCTTTCTTTGTAATTCTAGGATGTCTTCATGTTTTTAACTGGGGGGCTTATAGGCTGACCTGGAAAGATATTTTCAGACAGGACTGGTTATTCTGAGTACCAGGTTTATTATTAAGATTTGAAGCTTAGAGAGCATGGGAAAGAAGCAATTGAAATGTTACTAAAAACAATCCAGTAGTCATATTGACATGTACTGGTAAAGACAAAATAAGTTAAAAAAAGAATTTGGGGCTTCCCTGGTGGCGCAGTGGTTGAGAGTCTGCCTGCCGATG
>NW_021158503.1:0-1285 GCF_002837175.3 Physeter macrocephalus | reverse complement strand
AAATATCTGCTCAGTCTTCTCCACAGAGAAGCCTTGCAGGTCAGTGCCCCCTTCCCGAATGCTCCCATGGAACTGCACCATCCACTTGGTTGCTACAGCAATATATGAGCCTCCACTATCACTCACCATTGATTGGTTGTGTATTCCCCCACCAGGCCATGCCCTCCTTGAGAGCAAGAAAAATGACTTGCACATATTTGTACCCAAGAATATAGCACCAGGACGCAGGAGGGTGATAAATGAATGTCAAATAAATTAATGAACACAGTGGTTAAATCAATTAAATAAATTAATTGACAGTGGTTATTCACAGAGCCTGAGAAAACGTGACAGTGTCCACAAAGGTATAATAAAATAAATCCCCCATAAGTTAATTAATTGATTAACAACTTAAGTTATTAAAACCTAGATTCCATTCCATGGGCATAAGGACTTGAAAAAGATCTGACTTTAATTATTCCAAACTCCACACTGATAAGTACCTTATCTTTTGCTTGATCCATACTTCATTAAATGAAATAATTTAGAGCTTCCTTCACTGGTCAAGGCTATTCTCAATCATCTTATGGCACAGTTAGAGGTAAGAAATCAGGGGGATGATCATGCACATGAACCTCTGTTCCCTGGGCTACCCAGCTTCCCTAAGTTCCAGCTCCTGTGCCTATGGAGCCGGAATCTGAAGGACAGGGCACCCAGGAGCCATGGCAGTCCCTGACATTGTTGTGTGGCTCAGTGACTTGTACTGTTCATTGCTAGGAAACCTAAGAAATGCAAGACAAAGACCAAAGTTGGTACTGAATCCAAATTCTAGAATATCTGAGGCTTCTTGGGAATACTAGGTAGAGACATTTAGTTCCTATCTATCAACCTCAAGCCCAGAATAACTTATTTCAGCAACAGACGTATCACTGCAAGTTGGGTATAAATAAAATCTCCATAAACTGCACACTACTTAAAAGGAAGGAGATGAGCTACTTTTTAAAAAAAGGAAGATTCATTGTCACTGTAACATAAATGGAGAATTTAAGTATTTACCCAGCTCTGTAGACCAGGGGATCTAAAACTTGTTTTAAATTCCATTCGGGATTCCTGATAAAATGGCAGAATCCCAGACCCAGGCCTCAGAGATGCTCATTCAGCAGATCTGGGATAGGGCCATAAGTTGGCATTGCTTTTGTTTGTTTTTTTGTTTTAACATCCTTATTGGAGTATAACTGCTTTACAATGGTGTGTCAGTTTCTGCTGTATAATAAAGTGAATCAGCTATACATATACATACATCCCC
>NW_021158502.1:0-1285 GCF_002837175.3 Physeter macrocephalus | reverse complement strand
GCATCGGCAGGCGGATTCTCAACCACTGCGCCACCAGGGAAGCCCGGTGCAGATGATTTTGATAAGCACTGAAATGATGTCATAGCCTCCAGGTTTATGTGGGGTATTTTATTATATCACTTCCCACAAATGTTTGAGTGGTTACCAAAGAAACATGACTTTCTTTGCCTGTGAAAGAACTATTTACCTTTTTTTCACATGCACTGTGATGGCAGGAAATTGTCTTTTATTCTTAATCTCCCCTTACTTGGGACCTCAGTGACTTGACCTTTGCTGACCTTTGAGAATGAACTCCCCAACTATCAGGCCTTTCTTTATCTGCAGTTACTATGTTTCATTTGAATTCCTGTTTGAGTCTAAGAAATGTGTGTACAGATACATAGGAAAAAGATACATGTAGTTTATCTGCCATGAGCATAATATGGGAAATACTCATGGTACAGGAAATAGAAATCCTAACCAAAACTCTGGGCAGTGAGTACCTTGCAGAGATGCTGATGATACCAGCTTCTTAGCAACCCCCTCTGTTATCTCAGTCGCAAAACTGAAAGGACTGTTTTTTATATTGTTGAAATGTAACTACTTATTTTAAAAAACTCATGCATTTTAAAGATAGAAAATAGGTCCGATTAGGGCAAGAGGATGTGATTCATGTGTGTTTTGTTGGAGTTGTTTATTGATATATGTGGGCTGGTGTTACAGGAATTATATTGGAGTTCAGAGCAGCTCTGGCTAGCAGTTTGTCAGGTGTTAAATGATATTTTAGCGTTGCATATTTGATAGTTGGCAGTTGCTTATGGTATCTTTTTTGGATTAAATGTTTTCATCAAGTCCTAGTCTCTGTTGTCAGGGAGATCTTGAAACTAACATAGGTGCAAACACAACTTTGCAAAATGCATGTATTTGAATAGTTGTACAATGATTTGTTTACGTTGACTCTTTACAGTTAATATTTTGAATAGATAGTTATTTATATGGTTCAGAACTAAGAACTCTGAAAAGATACACGCTAAGAAATCTCACTCCCTGCTCCAGTACCTCCACAGGGATCCACCCCGTCCCTGACTCTGTATAATCAAGGGTTTTACTCCCTTCTTGGTTCCCTCTCCAATATCTATCTCTTTATGCAAACACAAATCAATATTTCTGTTTTCCTCCTTTTTTTTTACCTAAAGAATGTTTTCTATTTAACAGTGTCTTGGAGATTTTTTTTTTTTTGCCATGAAAATTTCTTTAAAAAAAAAAAACATCTTTATTGGAGTATAATTGCTTTACAATGGTGTGT
>NW_021158501.1:0-1285 GCF_002837175.3 Physeter macrocephalus | reverse complement strand
CAAAGTAGTAACTCTCCATTCACCTCTCCACCTAGCCCTTGGCATCCTTTACTTTTTGACCTACTGTGCTCTCTCCTATGAAATACAATATATTGCTACCTGGAGTATTTTGAGATAACATATGTGAAAATGCCTCACATGGTGTCTGTCAAAGGCAAGTGCCAAATACTCATTCCTTTCTTTTCATTTATCATTTGAACAGAAAGTATCATACTTAAACCTACATGAATTATTTTGGAAACCGTGATGCCAGTGAGAAGAATGGTTTCTTTTCTAAGAGAAAATTGAATTTTCTTACTAGTTTAGCAGTCAAAAACATAATGGAGGCAGTTACATTAAAATAGCTAATGTAAGGTAAAACAGCCTCTGAAACTCCAAAAAATAAATCCATAAAATAGTGTTTTGCAGACATAGGCTAGGGAAAAATCTTTTGCAATGGTTGCCCATCGTGCATGCCAACTTTTTCATTGATTAATCTTTTACTTTGAAGTTTTATCTTTTTTGACACGTTTTATGTGTCCATTGTTTAAACATTTTCAAACTTTGTATGATTGACTTCCTAACAAGGCATGTAACTACCACAGTGTGGTAAAACCAGTCAAAGATCATAAGGGTTGCACTTTTATCTTAAATGACAGACAGGTACACCTCATGACCTGATTAGCCTTTGGTGATATGATGGTTTGATTGTGGATGCAGTTTAGCATTTTGAGGAATGATTAGTTACTTATGATTCTTATTGCCTTATCTACAAATGTTGCAAATGTTCTAAATATTTATAGTGTAGTAGGAAGCAGTATAGGGTAGCATAGGGATAGAAAGCATATGAGTCAGAAAGGCCTGAGTTTGAATCCCAACTGTGTTATGGGAAGTTTGACAGTGGACCGAATTTCCTGAAGTGTCAGTTTCCTCATTTGTTAACTTGGAGGGTAATAACCTTCTTTGTATCAGGTTGGAGCAAGGATTAAAGTAGACAGTGTGGGTAAGGATCAGCTCAGGGCCTGATATACCATAAAAACTCTTTAAAATGGTAGATGTTATGCACATTTCCTTCTGTGTTGCTTAAAGAAGGGCCTCTGTAGTCCTGTGATGCTGATTAATTTATGTGTGACCTTTTTTTATTTGCCTAGAGCATTGCATATTAGGTAGTTTTTTCTTGTGAAGTATAGAACTGCAGTGTTCGAATGAAAAATCTGAAGAGCAACAAAAATAATGACCACCCTGGCTGAGATTACAGTGGTGGAACTGGTGGGCTCATTTCAACCCAAAAAGCTGATTTTTTTTT
>NW_021158500.1:0-1286 GCF_002837175.3 Physeter macrocephalus | reverse complement strand
TAGCCGATTTTCGTGTAGTGAACTCTTGATTCCCTCTTCATTTCTTTTTGCATATAGTCTACTGATATTTTCTTTGTGGTTATCAAGAAGATTACATTTACCATTCTAAAGTTAAAGCAATATAATTTGAATTAAAACCAACTTCAATAGCACACAGAAACTCTGTTCATCTACAGTACCATTCCTCCTCTTTACATTATTGTTGTCATCACAAATTACACCTTTATACTTTGTGAGCCCAATAACATGGATTTATGATTATTTTATGCATTTGTTTTCTCAATCATGTAGGAAATAAAAAGTAGAGTTACAAGCCGTGGGATTTTCCCGGACCGGTGCACGAACCCGTGTCCCCTGCATCGGCAGGCAGATTCTCAACCACTGCGCCACCAGGGAAGCCCCGAGATTTCTCTTTCTTTATACAGCTTCGAGTTGCTGTCTAGTGTCCTTTTGTTTCAACCTGAAGGTTCAATTTAGCATTTCTCATAGGGCAGTGCTAGGAAGTTGTAAAACAAACACCCTCAGCCTTTGTTCATCTGGGAATGTGTTAATTTCTCCCTAAGTTTTGAAACCAGTTTGGCCAAATATAGCATTCTTGGTGGACAGTTTTTTTCCTTCAGCACTTTAAATATGTCTGGCCTCTTGCTTCTGTGGTTTCAGATAGGAAATTAGCTATTAATCTTTTTGAGGATCCCTGCTTTAGAACATATTTCCTTTTTCTTTCTCCTTTGGGAGAAAAGATTGTTTCTCTGTCTTGTGGGTTTGGGAGAAAAGATTCTTTCTCTGTCTTTTGGCTTCTGAGAGTGTGATTATACTGTTTCTTGTTGTGGGGTTCTTTGAGTTTCTCTTAGTCCTGGAATCAGCCAAAGATTTACAGCAACCAAACACATACTGAATCAGGGAAGAGGCAATTTGAAAATGGCAGGAAAGCCTTTGTGGCATTTTTACTTGCCCTTGCCCCATCCACTGTTAGTGTAGTGATGGTCTTAAAGTGGTGGAGTCTTAATGCAATGATAGTCTTAAAATAGCAGCAGACCATTCCTAGTATGGGACCCTCAATCTTGCTTCAGGAGGGAGCAGAAGAGACCGTACTCTCAGATTATTGTGTGTATCTGTTCTAACCTGTGTGGGAGCTACCTGAAGGACTGATACAAGATGCTTATCTCTGTCTTACCTAACTTGGAACACAGTCTGGAAAAGCAGTGGTCATTGCTCAAAAAAAGTGCAAGATGAACTAACAAATCACAGATGGCTGGGGCAGAAGACTGTGCATTGAAATACAATAG
>NW_021158499.1:0-1286 GCF_002837175.3 Physeter macrocephalus | reverse complement strand
AAGAAACATTTGAATTGGTGGACTGAGTAAAGCAGATGGCTCTCCTCAACGTGGGTGGGAATCATCTAATCTGCTGGGAGCCTCAGTCGAACAAAAAGGCATGGGGGAGACTTCCCTGGTGGTCTAGTGGTCAAGACTCTACACTCCCAATGCAGGGGGGCCGTGTTCGATTCCTGGTTGGGGGACTAAGATCCCACATACTGCAACTAAGCCCATGCACCACAACTACTGAGCCCATGTGCCACAACTAGAGAGCCCGCACACAGCAATGAAGACCCACTGCAGCCAAAATAAATAAATTAATTTTTAAAAAAAGGGAGGAGAAGGTTAAATTCTCTCTCTGCCTGACTGCTGAGCTGGGACACTGATCTTCTCCTGTCCCAGGGGTTCCTGGTTCTCAGACCTTCAGACTTGGACTGGAACCTACACCAGTGGTTCTCGCTCTAAGGCCTTCGAACTACACAATCAACCCTCCCGGGTCTCCAGCTTTCAGACAGCAGGTCGTGGGACTTCTCAGCCTCCATAATCATGTGAGACAATATCTTATAATAAATAAAAAATATATGTATATAATCTTCCCATGGTTCTGTTTCTCTGGAATCCCCTAATATACCAGTCATTACAACTTCAGACATAAGGTAGTGTTCCATGGATGAGTTTTTGCTGAATTTGAGAATCCCTGTGCAAAGTGAAAGAATAATTAAATCAAATAGTTGGGAGGAAAAATACGATTGATGTTAAGGGGGCAAAAGTGGGATAGAAGCATTTCAGGGGCAGTCTTAGAGGTAGAATGTGGCTACTGATGGGACGTCAGGACATACAAGGAATGGGGCATAAGGCAAAATGTTGCAGGTGAAAAGATAAAGCTCTTTAGTCCTAAGGAAGATTGATATATCATAAACGCAAGACAGAAATCAGTGTCCAAAGAGAAAGCTAATTTTTTTGGATACCTAAAGGTGTCCAAAAAAAAAAAAAATCCGTAAAACACTTTGTTGCAGTTCAGAAACAAAGAGTAGGGGGTAACTGTAAAGACAGATCCTAATAGAAGTGAGGATGAAGAATCGCAAAAGGCAGGCCCCGGCTAAGGTATCTGCACATTCCAGACTCAGGTCACTTCAGGGGAAAGAGGACGGAAGAACGGATGAATGGGATGTGGTCTAGAAAACAAACAGAAGAAAGAAATTTAAATGTAAGGACTATAGGGACTTCCCTGGCGGTCCAGTGCTTAAGACTCCATGCTTCCACTGCAGGGGGTGTGGGTTCGATCCCTGGTCAGGGAACTAAGA
>NW_021158498.1:0-1286 GCF_002837175.3 Physeter macrocephalus | reverse complement strand
ACTGTTTCAACTGTCAGTGTTACGGAAGCTAAGTACAGATTATTATTGATGAAAATTTGGTATCTTAATTGAGATCTGTTGTAAGTGTAAAATACATACCTGATTTTAAAGACTTAGAACCAAAAAACTGAACATATCTCATTAATATATTGAAATATCTCATTAATAATTTCTATATTGCTTACATGATGGAATAATAACATTTTGGAGTACTGGGTTAAAGACTTATTAAAATTTATTTCACCTGTTTCTTTTTGCTTCTTTAGTGGGGCCCCTAACAAATTTAAAATGGTACACGTGCTTGCTTTCTCCTTTTATTGGGTAACACTGCTTCAGGTGTTGATTACCTGCAGCAGCATCTCCAGCTCTGAGCTCACCACAAACAACAGTCGTGAGGCGGTAAGGTTCCTGCCCTGGTAGAGCATGCGGTTACTGTGGGGAGGATGGAAAATAAACAGATACACACAAGTAATTGGCATGAATTCAGGTTGTGGTAAGTGCTGGGAAGCAGTTATGCAGGGTGATGCTGGAGTAATTGGGGCAGGGAGGCCCCATTTAGAGAGTGTGGTTGGGGAAAGCCTCCCAGAATAAATGATTGAGCCGAGACCTTGGAGGATGAGGAGTTGCTGGGAGGGATAGTAGAAGGTTTCTTGGAAGAGAAGGTCTTTGATCTGAGTCCTGAAGGGTGGGTAAACTGTGCTTCCCTTAGCTCATTCAGAAAGACTTCTTGGGCTACTGGGTCAAAAGGAGGATATAGAGAAAGCTCCTGCCTTGAGACCAGGCTTGGCAACTTGGAAGGCTCAGATCCAGCTGGTCCAGGGGCCAGGCAATCGGCCAGCACATGAGGAAAGAGTCTGTTGACAGATTCACCCTCCTGGAGCCAGCTGGATGTTCAAGGCTAGGAATGTGACAGGGTGGCCCTTCCATAAGAATCCAGACACTTTCAGTTTTGACAACTGGGTATTCACAGCAGAATACACAGTAGGTTTTAAAACTGTGGTGTGTGTGCCTGGCTCCATCGTTCTGCCTAATCTTGGAAAGGGACAGAACGCACTGGGATTGATAGTCATTTTCATCTGCTCCTGGAGGTCTCAGCAGAGATTTGGAAGTGGACTGAGAACCAGCATAGCATGCCCCGTCTGTAGAGAGTGGCTCTGTCAGTGGGTGTCATGGAACCAGTAAGACATCACCCCTGACTGGCTAGCGCAGATTGAAATGGGACCAACAAAAAAGTGATGAGTAGGGGCTTCCCTGGTGGCGCAGTGGTTGCGCGTCCGCCTGCCGAT
>NW_021158497.1:0-1287 GCF_002837175.3 Physeter macrocephalus | reverse complement strand
GTAATCTTTAAACAGAAGAGTTGGGACTTGTGCCAAATGCTGAAAAGGAGTTAATTAAGATGACAATTGCCTAGATGAAATGAAATGGATGGGGCTTGGGAAATATTGGAAGCAGTATAATACTGGAAGGAGTTCAAAGCCGAGAGTATGAACCAGGCAGGAATTAAAGTGGAGAGTTTAGGATACATTCTAGAGGTTTTTCTTGGTTATAATCTGTAAGATTTGGTAACAATTTTGATATACAATAAGGAAAAGATGACAAGGAGTGGAAGATATCTCCTAGGATTTTAGTTCAGAAGTATAACAAAATAAGAAACATTGAAAGAGGTTCATGTTTATGAAGGGAAATACAATTTTCTTCATTTTTCATTTATCAATACACATCACACTTACCAAATATGCAAACTGGCTTTGCAAGCAAGCAGAGGAAACTCAGATCTAGAAGGCAATAGATGTTCGACTACGCCAATAATAGAGAGTAGGAAAGCATTATTATATTGGACTATATTTGGAAAATATAGCACTTATTAGCAATTAGGTGGATCTACCGTAAAACACTGAGAAAAAGAAGAGCAACCTCTGTTATCCAGGTGCTTGCCAGCAATGTAACCTAGACCTTGTTGCTACAAGCTGGCCTGGCACTCATGGCATGGTACTCTCCTGATGAACATAAATACTTTCACAGAGCATCAATCTTAGACAAGGCCAATCTGTGGGCATGATGGATTAACACAAAATCCAGACCACTACATAATCATGTCTGAACACAGACCAAATAGGATCATTGTCCGAACCACAGAAATGACCAAACATCCTCTATCCTACTAATAAGAGTGACTGCTGCTTTTTTCTCAATTATAACTTTAGCTCAGAGCTAGTCTTCACTTTAGATAAGATCTATTAAGATACCAAATCATAGAGTTACCTCTGCCTCCAGTGCAAAGTCTGGCTTCTTTAAACTTTTCCCAAATCACCTAACAGAAGCCCAAATCTTACAAGTTATTTCTAACACCTTCTTAATGAAATGTCCACAGATCCTGGAGGTATGCATTCTCTTTGCTTCAAAGAGTATTAAATCCAACTTGTTTAATTGGTGCCACTTGTGGTCTTTGGCTGGAGAGAACTGACAAAACTTTGATACCCTCCATGTCTCCCAATCCCCACCCCTACCTCACCCCCCAACACACATACAGTAAGAAAAAGCAAAAGTATAGTGTTTGTGGGGAATGGAGGCATGGGGAAAACTTTCTAATAGAATTTTGGCTTTATCAGTTGAAAACGAAATTG
>NW_021158496.1:0-1287 GCF_002837175.3 Physeter macrocephalus | reverse complement strand
ACACACACACACACACACACACAATGGAATATTACTCAGCCATAAAAAAAGAATAGAATTTTGCCATTTGGAAAAACATGGATGGACCTGCTTAGTGAAATAAGTCAGATAGAGAAAGGCAAATACTGTCTGTTATAACTTTTATATGTAATCTAAAAAATAAAATGAATATAACAAAACAGAAACAGATTCACAGATATAGAAAACAAACTAGTGGTTACCAGGGGGGAGATGAAAGGGAGGAGGGGCAAGATAGGGGAGGGTGATTAAGAGGCACAAACTACTATGTATAAAATAAATAAACTACAGTGATATATTGTACAGTATAGGGAGTATACCCAAAATTTAATAATAATTTTAAATGGAGTATAATCTATAAAAATATCAAATCACTATGTGATGCACCTGAAACTAATATTATAAATCAACTATATTTTAATAGGAAAAAAAATTTTAAAAGCAGAAACCATTTAATGTGGTAATATTTTTCAGTGGGCAATAAATGAATAAAGCTTTTCTCCAAGTTTTCTCTTTATAATGCTGTTCCACCACTTGTTAAGCATAGGCTCTACTTTTAGTAACATGTACTTAGATTTCAAACAGTCTTAGCTTAATTTTACTTATGTTAGTAAAAGGCCCAGAATGCCTGTTCTTTCTTTCTCACAGTCTTTGTTTGAAAAAAGAGCAAGATACCTCAAAGAGTTGATGTCCAGAGAGGAAAAGTCTTCTAATGTGAACTGAATAGTCCTGGTTATCTCTTAACAAGATTCCAATAATAAGAATTTAGGGGTAGGAGGAAGGTGCAGGAACAAATGATTTCCCCTCAAAAGGCTTCTTGCTTCTGTGTCATACAATGAAACAATTACTGAAGAAAATGCTAAAAGTCTTCTAAAGATCAGCCCAGCACTCAGTCTTTTAAATCATCTAGTGATTTTGGTTCTGCCAAGATGGAAACCTGGGCATGAAGGACTGGAAGGGAGGACCATAAACTGGAGACACACCCCCTTCTGGTTTTGAATACCAAGGCTACTTCAAAGTCATTTCTCTCCTCACTTGAAAATGTTTCTTCTTTTTTCTTTCTCTCTCTCTTTTTAAAATAAAACCCTGTGAAGAAATACAATGAGTCTTTGAGAAACCAGCCTTCTCTCTCAGCTTTTCGTCATAAGTACACTTGGTGCTGTGATGAGACAAAGGCACAAAGTGTTCCACAAGGTAAGAAAAATGAATCTTCATCCAGGAAACTAGGAAGCCCTGTGTGAGTGTGTGTGTGTGTGTGAGAGAGAGAGA
>NW_021158495.1:0-1287 GCF_002837175.3 Physeter macrocephalus | reverse complement strand
GGCCAAAAAATAATAATAAAATAAAATAATAAAATTTTAAAAAAACATGCTTTCCACAGAGATCTTGGCAGTGGTGGTTTGATGGGAGCTGGAGAGAGCCCACCATCCAACGGGTCACTAGAGCATAAATTGGGCGGAAGGACGTGCGGCGGCGGGCAGTCAGGATCACATTTCCCACAAGCTCCTGGAGCAGACGTGTGTGAACAAACCCACAGTTTGCCTGCCTCAGCCTGTGTGACCTTGGGCAGGGAACAGTATGTGGGTAAGAGGTGTCCCTAACTGCACCCTCCCTTAGCCTCTCTCTGCCTTTGTCTCCTCATCAGTAAAGGGGAGATACCACACTATCCACCCTCTGGTGAGGAGTAAATGGGATGGTATATAACAGGCCCTAGCACACAGCAGGTTCTCTATAGATGTTAGCTGAGTGGCCCTTCACTTTGAGGTCAGGCCTCCAGAAGCTCCAGGCCTCCATTAAGGTATAGAGAGTCATTTCAACAGGAACGTTCACAAGTATTTCAGTGGCCTTATTGGCAAAGCCCGGGTCATAAGCCCCTCTGTGTGGAAGGGGTAGGAGATCATTCCCACCCAAATTACAAGCAGTTGGAGGGGGGCTATATGTGGGTGCTTGGCCAACCAGTTAGGGTTAACTCTGTGCTCTAGGAAAGATCTAACTTTCATATTTTTCTATAGTAGTGAGAATAGGTTAGGTTATGCTGTAGTAACAAACAACCCCAAATCTCAGCTTAGCATAACAAGGTTTTTTTCTCACTTGTGTTATATATTGACTGAGGGTTCTGGGCTGTATATATCTGGGACCCAGGCTGACAAAGCCAGTACCATTTGGAGTCCTGCCGGTCAAGTGTGGCCAAGGAAAACACCCTGGAAGCTCTTGTACCAATACTTAAATGTTCTGACACAAAAATGACATACATAATCTCTTAGAATTTGTTGGCCAAAACTAGTCATGTGACTTGAATGAACCCCAGAGAGTCCGGGAAGTTCAATTCTACCACATTCCAGAAGATGGAGATGGATATATTGGGTTTATGACACTAATAACTCTCACTCTGAGCACATAAGCAATTCGGTAGAAATTTCAGAACATTGAAAGATTAGAAGTCAGTTAAATGAATTTTCTATTGTTTGCAAGTCCCATTACACATCATTCAGCTATCACCACAATGTGAAACCATTCAGCCCTCTGCTTGCTCGGTTTCAATCATTTGATCGTGTAGCAGATATGCCTAGATGTCCCCTTAATAATTATTCGCCTCTGATAGGGAAGTT
>NW_021158494.1:0-1288 GCF_002837175.3 Physeter macrocephalus | reverse complement strand
GAGGCCACAACAGTGAGAGGCCCGCGTACCGAAAAAAAAATTACTAGACTATTCAAAAAGGCTTAAAAACTAGACACTTAGACTATTAAAAATAATGCATTGCCTTCCCAGAGAATACAAAAAGAGACTATAAGATGCATATCAGGTATTCTCCTTCTACAGTGGCTCCCATTCATATAGTTTATAAGTAGAGCTTTAATCACTCCTTGAAATTTAGAATCATGAAAGAAAGCGGGCTACTGAAAACACTTTCCGTTGAACCAGAATTTTGAGGCTAAAGAGATTATTTGCTCTTGTTACGAATGATCATTTGGGATCCCTTGTTACCTTTCAGGACTTCAAAACTGAAATCCAGCTCAGAAATCCAGAAAAGAAGCAAAACATTTTAGGTGAAAAATATGAGTTTTTTGCCTATTTAATCAGCAAAAAAAAGTGGGGGAAAGGAACATTAAAGCCTGTAACTGCCCTTGGAAACTGTTGTTTACTGTTATATTCACCGTTACAGTGTGAGGGAATTGATTTTAATGTAGCTTTTCAGGAAACAGAATTTGGTCTAATGATGCTTTTGAAATCTAAGGTTTCCATGGAATTTTTTAAAGCACATCTTACATTACATGTGTTGCTAGGGTTAGAGATAACAGGTGTAGTAAGATGGGATGACATTTGGATCATCACAGCGCTTGATGCCAATTTCTAACACATTTTTATTCACAAGCTAAAGGTGTTATGTCTGTGAAATTGTTAATTTAATTATCACTCTGCATTCCCTTTTCATTTTTCTCGTTGAATATTCAGTAGGAGCAAGTTGGCATCAAGTTATAGACAATGTCCATACTCAGAGCATCTTAAAGAAAATATTGCCTTGGGCTTTATGCTGGGTCACCAGCTTTTACCTGCCCTTCAGAGTTGTGCTATGAAGTCATGAAATTGTTTCATCATGGTTGAACCTCAGGAGTTTTAGTTAATTCAATTAATTCAGTTATCATGTAGAGGTGAAAAAATCTGATAACATGATCTTAGTTGTGAAAAATGAGTAGTTTGAAATCTAAAAGCTTATACAATAAGGGTTTTTATAATGTATTTAACCAGTGGATATGGGTGGGGCATGGTCCAGTGTGAGAAGCTGTACCTCATCCCCACAGGGCATAGTTTTCTTTGAAGAAAAACTAACGTAGACCTCTCCAGGACACCTGGTTCCACCCTGACCTGGAACTTGCAGGTACGTGGTGTAAGTGTAAGTGGTGGTGGTCTTCAGTGGCCCCAGGACATGCATGGAGCTGTGGCTTAC
>NW_021158493.1:0-1288 GCF_002837175.3 Physeter macrocephalus | reverse complement strand
TGCTCCCTGAGGCCCTCAGCCAACCCTTCGGGGAAATTGAAGTGCTAGCTCACAGATCCCATCCTGCTATGAAATTCCAGAGCACTTACACTTGTGTTTAATGATAATAATTAAGGATTAAAAGGGGCTCTTCAGTGCACACAGATAATGCATTTTTTAGCCATGCAGAAACATATCATTTCTTAGATCAGAGCATCTTCTAGTATAAAGTGTCCCAAATCTGTGCCTTGCCCAGAGGGGCACAGATGCACCCAAACATATTTTTCAGACATTCATGCACTTTGTTCATGTGGTTGCAAAAGAACAGACAAAAGCCCTCTTGGAATCTGTGGAAATTGCAAAGATGAGCTCATTCGTGGGCTGCCCCTCAGATACTACTGCTGTAGGTGAATTGGCCAAGCTCAGACTTGGACAAGCAGATAATGTGAAGGAAAGAGGAAAGGTGCCATTGCTGAAAAGCAGGCCCTTGGTCCAAGACAGGGCTTGTAGAAACCCCCAGGCGATGCGGGAAGCCTGTGGGAATACTTCCTGGCCCTGTGTGTACATCCTGCTTTGTTTCTGAAGAGGGTGTTTGGCACAGGGTAGGTGTTTGTGGGTTGCATGAAGCTGCTTCTCAGCTCACTGGCACAGGGTCCTCCCATAAAATGGGCATATAACTGGGGCTAGAAATATGCAGAATTATAGTTGGTGATGCTTTTAGAGTTTTTCTTATTAAACCCTAGTCTACCCAGCCCACTTTGTTCTTTTACTCTTTCCATCCAGCTCTGTGGGTCTGGATGCAGTTTTCACATGTGGCAGAATCCCCCACTCTGGCCTCCAGGCTGCTCTCTCCCAGAGTCCTGCCAGGGTGAGACTTAGCACATTTTCCTGTGTCCCATCCCCTCCACACTGTGCCCTGGCTACACCGCCAGTCTGACACCAGAGCTTCCCAACCCGTATGCCTCTGCACACCCTGCAAAGGAGTGAAGGGTGGTCTGAAACGGTCAGGGCGTCAGTTTGGGGGACAGGCAGGGCCTGGGGCACAGGAGCCACCCCCTCCTATGTCCTTACCCCATACAGCTTCTAGGAACAGCAGCTTTCTCTGTTGGCCCCAGTGAGTCACATAACTAGTGTCATTTCCTGTGAGTGTCCTGAGAAGATTCAGAGGCACTGTTAATTGCTGCCAATATAATCAATGAATGCAAATGCCTATCTGCAGCAGTTTTTAATTTTTGGTGTGCATCAAATTTACTGACTAAGCTTTTTTTTTTTTTTTTTTTTTTTGCGGTACGCGGGCCTCCCTCTGCTG
>NW_021158492.1:0-1289 GCF_002837175.3 Physeter macrocephalus | reverse complement strand
AACTAGACTTACTGTGGTGATCATTTCACAATATATACAAATATCAAATCATACAGTTGTACACCTGAAACTAATATTTCAATTATCCTTCAATTAAAAAAAATTATCCAAATCTTGCATTCTTAAACTATTAGATAATTCTGCCTTCCTTGTCATTTCTAGGAGTTTAGGAACTTGAAGTTTAAAAATGAACATATTCTGGGCCACATTCATTGTTTTCTGACATCTGCATCGGGCCAGCACACTGGTTTATATTTGGTTTGCCCTCTGCCAGGTTTTCTTTGGACTCACTTGTTAATGACTATCCTAGTCATAATTAGGGTGTTGTTCAGTCTCAGAATTTCAAGTAGTGTCAAGAAATGAATGACTACCTGAAATTAATGACCAATCTGACTGCCTTTAGGTAGCAATGCAAAAGAGAACCTATTTTCCTTATGGCATCTCTCAAGTGCACAAATGGAACACATAATACAAGGACGCTATGTCAGTTACTCTAAAACCTGGTCCATTTAGCTTAAGATGATTTTATCTAAAAGTTTACCCTTGTAAATGTTTAAAGAGTGCTGACTCATAACTGATTATTTCCCTTGGTGCCATTTCTGAAGTACATCATAAGCCCGCTGGGCAGTTTATCTCTTTATTTTTCACTTATTATGTAATTTTATTTCCTTAGGATCTCTGCCACAATTCACATCAAATGCTGCCATATTTGGGCCATCAATTTTTCCCTCCCCTATCACTTTTCCATTTGCTAAATTCTATAGCAGACTTTGCAATGGATACTGCAACATCTTGTGAAAAATAGCAGTGTAAATGTAGAATGAGAAAAAATCCATTCTACTTGCTAACACTTAGATGCAATCTGCCCAAGATAGAAAACCCAAGATAGATTTAATATGCAGTGAAACAAAAACAACAACAAAAACCCCTCCAAAAATCCTTAGTGTGTGTTTTAATAATAAGCAAATGGGGAGAAATAATATACAAATATAAACTCAGTTTAGAGCCAGGAACCTCCATACTTGGGAATGATTCTACCATTTAATTGGGCTAGAAGATTCTATGTCTCCAACTGAATTTCGAGTAGTTTACTAAAGAAACCCCTCATTTAATTAGAGGACTGTACACCATAGAAACAATGATAGAAACACACAAACACACAGAGAAAAGTAAAAGTCCCTTTTCAAAGTTGTGTCTAATTCCGAACTGAAAGGTTGGTTGAAGAAAGGATACACGGAGACCATGTGTTTCTATTAAAGCCTCCTGACCCCAGGCTGTAGAGCATTAGG
>NW_021158491.1:0-1289 GCF_002837175.3 Physeter macrocephalus | reverse complement strand
GCAGTGAGAGGCCCGCGTACCACAAAAAAAAAAAAAAAAAAAAAAGAGACAAGTTCTGAGATATATATGATACAATTAGAGGATCACAGATATGCTTAATTGGAGTTGCAGAAGAAGGGAGAAAGAAAATGGGGGATGGGACAATATTTGAAAACATAACGGCTGAGAGTTTTCCAAACTGAGGACAGAGAGCAATCTATAGATGGAGGAATTCCAAGAAATCCCAAGCTGAATACAGTTTAGGAAGTCTAAAATTATACAGTGAAGATATAGAATACCACAGATAATGAAAATCTTAAGAGCAGAAGTCATTTTTAGATGCGGTTTTTGCTATCAGTTAATCTTCCAATTTTACTTTGCAAAAATCATTGTACTCCATCCATCTAGTTATCTCTTAGCCAGAGTATTTACACAGAGACAAGTTACAGTTGACTATTTTAGCATTTGCAGCATCATAAAATCATTAAAAAACAATAAAGCTCAATGCTTCACAACTGTAGAGAGTTTCACGCTTCAGAACCTGTTGGGAAAGTACAGGTATTTAAAAAACATCTAATTAGAAATCTAAGAAGCGTATCTGTGCATGTCAGACTGCTAACTGAAATCTTCTAATGACTTCCCATAGCTTATGGCAAACAAGTTCATTCTGTAGTATGTAGAGTTCAGGGCTCTTCAGAGGCAGGATACAAAGTAGTCTTCTGAGTCTGATCTTTCAATATTTTCCATATGGCTGCTCAGAATTACCTGTAGATGCCACAACATGCCCTTCAGCTCTATCTTTCTTTAGTGGCTCCTTCTAACTGGAATGACTTTCCCATCATCTTCAATAGCAGACATCCACTCATTCTTCGAGATTCTGCTGAAATGTAAGCTCAACACAATCTATGTTTCATGAAAGGAAGGGGTTTTTTGTTGTCGTTGTTGCTTGCTGCTGTATCCCCAGAAAAGTACCTGACATATAGCAGGTACTCAAGAAATATTTGTTGGGAATTCCCTGGTGGTCCAGTAGTTAGGACTCCAGGCTTTCATTGCCGAGGGCCGGGGTTCAATCCCTGGTCAGGGAGCTAGGATCCCACAAGCCGTACAGCAGCCAAAAAAAATTTGTTGAATTAATTAAGTAAATAAAATGTGAGTGCCTCTGTGAAGCATTTCCTTACACACCTCTGACCAGATTATATAATCTTTCATCATCTTTATGTACTAACCTTTTGACCTTGCTTTTTTTTTGGCGGGGGGGTGCTACACAGGCCTCTCACTGTTGTGGCCTCTCCCGTTGCGGAGCACAGGCT
>NW_021158490.1:0-1289 GCF_002837175.3 Physeter macrocephalus | reverse complement strand
TTTTTTTTTACTTCTCCTTTCTTCAACTTTCATATTCACTTTTATTGAACTTTAATCCATCTTTCCTGAAAATAAGACCAAGAAGTATAAACACAGCCCTAGTTCTAGACTGGGATTTTAAATCTCGGAATATGGGGTGAGTGTAGCTGTGTGTATGGTTTCTTTGGTGAACACAATATTTAAAAAAAACATTGAAAGCATTAAGGGAGGACATGCATACTCCCAATTCCATCTCCCTACTGGCATTTCATCTGGTTCCAAAATCTTTGTGGTATATAATGTGAGATGCAACTAGCCACCTTTCCAGTAATGACAGTATCATAGTCATTAAATATTCTATTGAAATTTTACTCTTAACCACTGCCAAGAAGTTTGTGGAGGCTAATAGCTGTAACCAAGTTATTCTTCACTGAAAATAAGCATAGAATCAAAGTTGGAATAATAGTAAGGTTTAATTTCTTGTTTTCCTATTTTGAGAAATTATATTATTTTGTGCTTGTGCAATGGTCCTTTTGTAAGAAACAAAATATATATATATAAAACAATACATATACATGGTAAGAAAATAAAACAGTACAAAAAATTTAGAGCAAAAATTGCTTTCTTTACACACTAAAACCCTTCCTTCTAGAGTTTACAACAGATATAATTCTTCTGTATCTTTACAGAAACATACAGATAAACATATATGTATATATATTATTTTAAAAACAGAAATTTTATTATATTATGCACATTTGTCTGCACCTTACTTTATCATTATGTCCTAGAGGTTATTCCTTAGGAGTACAAATAAATCTAGTTCATTTACATTAGACTATGTAAAAGTAGTCCATTACGTGACTGTACATTGAAACAGATCTTTCTTGATTCTATAGGATTCTGCTTACTTTCCATAAGCATCAGAGTCTTCCTTCTCCTCCTTGTTTTCCTCTGGTTCTTGCTTTTTCTCCAGTAGTTTAATTGCAATCTCACAATTCTATTACCTCACCATGACAATAAGTGAAAAATACGTTATTTTTACTGTACTGTTATGTTTATAAGATAAATTTAGTTTGCCCAAGGGAATAAATGCATGATATTTTACTTAAAGTGTATTTTTGTGTATACAGATATATATATACACACACACATAATAAAAGGAAAGGGAATGTGTAAGTCTAACACAGTAAGGGTGTTTAAAAGTCCTTTACAAAACAAAGCAGTTATGCTTTTGTAATTCTGACTAAATGAAGTCAGGCAGGCAGCTATTACTCAGGGTTACAGAACAATGTTCACTCTTTCCCCAG
>NW_021158489.1:0-1290 GCF_002837175.3 Physeter macrocephalus | reverse complement strand
GGGGCCGGGGCCCGGGGCTCGGGGCCGGGGCCAGGGCTCGGGGCCGGGGCGGGGATGTAGGCGGAGGGGGTCTTGTAAAGGGAGAAGGAGAGATGGGATTTCTGAATTCCATCCAGGCAGCGGGAAGTAATGCTCCTGCGATACCCTTGCCCTTAGTACTGACGGGGGGCGGGGGTCGCTTTGCAGCGTGGCCCCCAAGTGCTCAGGGCCCAATGTCTGGACGGTGGGACTCAGCGCTGAGACTCCCTGTAGCCACTGGAAATGCAACCTGCTTGCGTGCACGCTCTCTCTTGGTTTCTCTCTGTGTCTCTTTCTCTCTCCCTCCCTGTCTCTCTTCCTCCCTCCCAATCTCTCTCTCTCCTCAAGAAGAAAAAAACTCACAATTATTTACATGCAGTTTGATTACATCAGACTGTAACCAAAGGATCCAAGTTCCAACTTTGAATCTTTCAATAAACTTTGAATAAATAGCAGTGCTACTTTTTTTGCCTTTTTTGTACTGTAATATTTATTTTTAAATTCTTTTTTATTGGCATGATTATATATATATGAGGTTCGAGAACAGTTCAGCCTTTGCATCTCTTTTCTGGCCATTAATATTGTTTATTTCATTTCCTGATTATTATGGGAAATAATCTTGTATAGGGAATGGAGGCACTTGGCAGGTCGCTGTGATATCCAAGGACACACCAGAGGGTGTGGTGACATTTAGGAAGCTGGGGGGAGGGTGCTGAGGGGGCCCAGGTGACCCAAGGGAAGGCTGGAGCCCAGGCAAGCACCCAGATGGGACAGGCCCTGTGGACTCTGGGCCGGAGGAGGGGGTGCATTCCAGTCCCACGGAAAGTAGAAACCACAGAATGTAGAGTCATGTTGGCTGTGAGGGCGAGGGAGGAGAGGATATAAGGAGGGCACGGCTGCTCTGTGCAGGCCGGGTGCCCGGACAAGGAGATGGCTCAGCCTGGGGGGCTGTGAATAAAGAAGGAAGGGCAGGTCAGACTAAGCACTGCTATCACTGAGAGCTTCCTGGGCACCCTTCCTTACTCACTGGGTCCTCACAGCACCCACCTTACAGATGAGGAAACTGCCTCTCCAAGAGAGGAAGACCCCCAAGCCAGAGAGCAGGACTGGAGCCCAGGTCTCCTACCCAACCCTGTGCTTGGAAATCTTAGATAACTTCAGGGCTTCAACCACCTCCGAATACTGCTTTTTTCCTCCCATTAGAAAAAAAGAAAAAATACAGAAACACAAAAACCAAACACACTTGATTACAAAGCCTGAGGGAATTTTTGG
>NW_021158488.1:0-1290 GCF_002837175.3 Physeter macrocephalus | reverse complement strand
ATATTCTTGTTTTCAGTTGTCTGGTTTTAAATAAGCTTGACAGCCTAGCCGACTGAGACTTTCTCCCCTGTGCAGGATTTTTATCAAGAGAGTAAAGAACACACGTCCGCAGGGTAAAAAGAAACACCCTGTGTGTGACAGAATAAGAAATGTGGTTATACAGAATTAACATCTGGGTAGACCAACTTGCCAACAAGCCCACACCAATAAACTGGGAACACATGCTGGTTAAAACTACGTGTGCTTGAGTCAGTCAGCCTTGGGTTCAAATCCCGATTTCTGCCACTTAGGTGGATAACTGGCTTCAGTCAGCTTCTCCCAGAAGCAGACTCTGAGCCAAAGATTCAAGTTCAAGTGATTTATCCACAAAGAACTCCCAGGAAAAAATGGTAAAAGTTTGGAAAGCCGACTAGGGAAGAAAAAGCTAAGCAAGGGTCTGATTTCAGTTGAAGACCAGCCTCAGCCCGATCCCTGGAAATCTCTGAAGTATGAATTTCACCCCACAGTTTATCCAGAGGTAAAAGAAGCTGGGCTTCTGTACCTGAGTGTCAGCTAGTCATCAGCTCATGGATGGAGGTTCAGGAGCAAACTCCTGGGCACTTGGGGAGGTGGGGCAGCTATGGTAGCCTGTAGGCAATCCTCTGAAGAATTTTGTAGCTACAAGCAATCAGCAGCCAGGCACACCAAACTTAGGGATGGATGCAGAGCACTGGTGAAGATGGCCAAAAAGAATCTTGGTGGGAGTACCAAGAATATGCACTACGGTGACTATGGGCAAGTTTCTTAACTTCTCTGAGCATGTTTCCTTCTATGTAAAGTGGAGATACTAGTACTAACCTCAGAGAATTGTGATAATGAAATGGAAATACCACCTGTAAACTGCACAGAACCTGATACAGAGTAAGTGCTCAACTAAATACAGTCAGTCCTCCATATCTGCGGGTGCCACATCCACGGATTTAACCAATGACAAGTGGAAAATATCCAGGAAAAAAGAATTCCAGAAAGTTCCAAAAAGCCAAAACTTGAATTTGCCACACGCTGGCAGCTACTTACATAGCATTTACACTGTATTAGGTATTATATGTAATCTAGTGATGATTTAAAGTCTTCAGGAGGATGTGCATAAGTTTTAAGGAAATACTAAACCATTTTATATAAAGGATATGAGCATTAGTGGATTTTGGTATCCACGGGGTTTCCTGGAACTAATCCCCTGCAGATACCAAGGGATGACTATACTACACGTTATATTTTCTGACTGAACTATCAGCTCCGCAAGAACAGGAT
>NW_021158487.1:0-1290 GCF_002837175.3 Physeter macrocephalus | reverse complement strand
TGGAGTTAGAACTTTGCACATAGTTGTCCTTCAACAAATGTTAGTTTCTTTCTGCATCGTCACTGGGTTCTTTATTCTTCTCCTAACCCACTGTACTTCGTGAGAAGTAACCCCAGGGTATATACTTGATTTATGCTACACTGACACTTTGAACTATACCTGGCTGTTTCAGTCCAGGAGAAAAGAAAAAAATGATGGCTTTCCCCTCAGTTTTAGAAGCGACAGTGTAGTTAAGTGTGAGTGGCACTTATCTGGTACTAAGTGGAATATCCTTTTGACTTATCCCTTTGGCAGAGCAATAATCTGTGGAATTGATTAAGGAGAAAACCTTTTGAGAAGGCTTGTTAAAAGAAGGCTTTTATGTTAAATTTGATCTTCTTTTTTGTAAGAGAATTAAAGCTATTGATTCATTCTTACATTTGGGACTTTTCTTACTAGAAAGGAAAATAATAATCAATTATATTCTAAGGAAAGCACTAGATACTACTACATGTTATATTTAATACAGGTGTGCTAGTTGATCTCTAAACATTTTATATCAGGCTTATTGAGGTATAACTAATGTGCAAAAAACATACATATTTAAAGAACACAATTTAATGAGTTTTGACATATGCGCATACCAGTGAAACCATCTCCACAATCAAAATAATGAACATATTCATCAGCCCTAAAAGTTTCCTCACATCCCTTTGTAATCCATCTCTCACCATCTGCCACTCTCATCCCCAGGCAACCACTGAAATGCTTTCTGTCATTAAAATAAAAGTTTGTTTACAATAAAAAAAAATTTGTAAGTAGAATAATACGGTGTATGCTTTTTTAAAATCTGGCTTTTTTCACTCTATAATTATTTTGATATTTATCCATGTTGCATGTATTAATGGTTTATTCCTTTGTACTGCTAAGTAATTTTGCGTCGCATGGGTATACCATGAATTGCTTATCCATTCAATTTTGATGGATATGTGCCTTGGTTCCAGTTTTTGGCTATTACAAATAACACTGCTATGAACATTCTTTTGCAATCATTTTTGTGGACACAGGGCTTTCATTTCTGGGTAAGTACCTAGGAGTAGAGTTGCTGGGGATATGGTAGATGCATATTAAACTTTTTAAGAAACTACCAAACGGATTCCAAAGTGGCTGAAATGCTTTACATTCCCACCAGCCGTGTATGAAAACTCCAGTTCTTTCACATCCTCTTTAATACTTCAACCCTTTATTTATTTATTTATTTATTTTTGCGGTACGCGGGCCTCCCACTGTTGTGGCCTCTCCCGTTGCGGA
>NW_021158486.1:0-1291 GCF_002837175.3 Physeter macrocephalus | reverse complement strand
TGCTCATAGGTGGTTCTATTTCTCTGTGGGGACAGAGAAGCAGGAGGCCAGGCTGCAGAGAGAAAAAGAGAGAAGAATGCAGCCAGGCTCCAAAGTAAGAGTACTTCTGGGGCTCCCAATGGATTTCCAGTTCCTGTTCCTACAACCATCTGACATACCTCTACATCCTTTTTAAAGAATTCTTCTTTTGCTTAAGAAAGTGCTCAGTTGTTTTTTGTTTCTCATAACCAAAGAGTATTAGCTAATCTATCCTCCCTGTGCTTATTTATCATATTCCCCAATTGCCTGCTCACTATTCTGTATACTTCATCAAATGTGTAACCCCCTTAAAGGTGAAACTATGTTTTATTCATTGTTGTTATACTCCAAATAGAGAGTTTGATATATCACAGATATTCAAAACCATTTTTTTTGGAATCATGGTAATAACTAATACTTATTGTGCATTGTATACCCTAAGAAGTAATTACTGTTTTTATACCCATTTTACAGATTAGAAAATTAAGGTACAAAAAGGTTAAGTTACTAGCCCAATATCACACAGGTGCTAAATGGCTAACAGGGAATCAAGTCTACACAATCCGGCTCCAGAGACCATGCTTTCAATCACTGGGTCACAAAGGTTACCAGAAATAAGGCAGGAGGGAGACAGGGTACAGTGCCTGTGCTTGAGTAGCTTAGAGAATAGTTTTCAGTCTTTCCTATGGTTTTTCATGTTTTTTGGTGATACCCATGTTGTACCTTATCCTATGTGGTCAACCTGCTATCTTTTACATTCCTCTCCTGTATTGTTCTACTTATCCCGTAAACGTCTCATCTCCTCAACTATATAGGAAGTTCTCTGACGGCAGGGACTGAGATTTAACTTCTTACTATTGCCCTCACTTTGGTTAAGACACTTTTATTTGCAAATAAGAGAGAAACCTAACAAAAACTAGTGTAAACAACCAAGGGATTTTATTTATTCTCAACACTGAAAGGTCCAAAGGTAGGTCTGATCTCAGTTAAGACTTGATCCAAGATTCATCAATGTCACCAAGGTCCCTTTACTTCTGTCATCTGCTCTTCTCTGAAAGATGGCTTCTGTAGTGTCCCCAAATATCTGCCAACAGCAACTAGGACTTCTTGTTTCCTTACTCGTATCTAGCAGAGAAGAGAAAGCATTATTTGTTTTAATATCCCTAACAAATTCTTGTAATTTAATCTAAAGGGACATGCCCAATAATCACTGAATCAATCATTATGTGTGTGTGTGTGTGTGTGTGTGTGTGAGAGAGAGAGAGAGAGAGAG
>NW_021158485.1:0-1291 GCF_002837175.3 Physeter macrocephalus | reverse complement strand
GTAGGGAGAAGAACAGTTAGCCAGGATCTTTTGTCCTTCCAGGATCTGTACAGTCCGAAAGCCGCTGAGGTTAAAAACATCTAGCTGTGCCCTAAGGTCAACACTGTAGGAGAAGTCCACTATCTTCAAAGCTTGACTGTTCTTATTACAATCATAGGGATCGTGGATTCTAAGCCCAGATGTAAGAGAAAGAGATAATAAAAACAGGCCATGAAAGAAGCTGCATAGCTGGTCTTTAAAAAAAAAAAGAAAAAAAAGGAGGTACTGCAGGTGTGCCTTAGCTATGCCAATAGCTCCCTCCAGTGGTTAGTTATGAAAATGCACCTGTAAGACCAGTGGCAGTATCCACCCAACTGGGGAATGTTAAGATTAGTTTATTAGTGACCCAAGCTATATCTAAGCCATTGTGCGTGGCCACCACAGAACATTTATCAAGTTTCCATATTATATAAACTAAATACTGGAAGTAGACTGCAGGCCTCTGTCTTGCACCGTACATATTAACATATATAACAGCAATGATTTATACACTGACAAGAATTATGATGGAGGACATTAAGCTTTGATAGATGTCACAGTCTTTCTTGTTTACTATTAGATTAGGCTTTCCGAATGTCATTCAGATCCCTCCTTCCCAGAGTTTAACTGAAAACAACATAAGGCTGTTTTTTTGGTAAAGTGATACCTTTACAAAATACTGTGAACCATCCTGTTTATATTAAATTAATACCATACTCTGTCTTCCTCTTATATGTAATTCCAATCCTGTTTCCTTACAAAAAAAAAAAAAAGAGAAAAGAACTTTATAGTACTAATTCACTATTGATTTTCCTCAGGCTTATCTATTCCATATAATAAAGCTATTCTCCAAAGAGATATAGGAACTATTTATGTGAGGAAAAAATGGATTATTTTTATGTGTTCCTTCTGTTTCTCTGCTTTCTCAGTTGGTTTTTTTCAAATCCTTGATTGATATCAGTGGCAGATATTATATTCCTAAATACAGGCTTTGATTAATCCTATCACATATACCTCCACAGCACAGAATGATCTATTTTACTTTAAAATTTATGATTCCTTACTACAACTTGTTTTTGGCTATCATAAAACTGTAATTCCCAAATATTTTCAAACTTGGGAGAGGTAGGAAAAATGTTTCTGAGAATAATAAAAAGAAGCAGGAAGGTCTCCTAGCTCTCTAATCATCCATTCACTATTACCCTGGGCAAGACATAGAGAACAGACTTGAGGACATGGGGAGGGGGAAGGGTAAGCTGGGATGAAGTGAGAG
>NW_021158484.1:0-1291 GCF_002837175.3 Physeter macrocephalus | reverse complement strand
TTCTCACACCCACATCATCACACTCTCCCGAGACGTGGTGCTCCTGAGTCGCTTACACGGGGATACTGGGGGGACACTGGGGGAATGGGTTTTGTGAAACCTTTTCTTTTAAAGCATTATTTTGATGTCCAGAAAAATGTCTTTTTTACCCTCCACTAGAGTTCAATTCAACAAATAATTATTGAATGCTCACTATAGTCAAGACGTTCTGCTGTGAATATAACAAAAATGAAGATGCCAGATGACAAGAAGCATTAGTCTCAGTGGGGACACAGACACATACCAGCTAACTCTAGTCCGAGGCAGGGTAGGATCTGTGCTGGGTGATCACAAGCCTCAGTTTATTAGCCATTTATCTGCCTTTTAATTGTATTTTCATTTTTTAACATCTTTATTGAGGCATAATTTGCATGGCATATGATTCACTTGTTTTATGTACAATTCACTGATTTTTAGTAAGTTTACAGAGTTGTACAAATATCACCTCAATCCAGTTTTGGAACCACTCAGAAATATCTCTCCACCACCCAGAAATATCCCTCATGCATATTGTAGTCACTCCACGTCCCCACCCCTGACCCCCAGGCTTGGCAACAACCTGTACTCGCCTTTCTTTTTTTTTTAATTAAAAATTTATTTTTAAAATTGAAGTATAGTTGATTTACAATGTATTACTTTAGTTTCTGGTGTACAGCAAAGTGATTCATATATATATACATACATATATATATGTATATATGTATGTATATATAGTCTTTTTCAGATTTTTTCCATTATAGATTATTATAAGATATTGAAGATATTTCCCTGTGCTATACAGTAGGTCCTCTTTTTCGTATATAGTAATCTGCTAATCCCAAACTACTAATTTATCCCTCCCCCCCTTCCCTTTGGTAACCATAAGGTTGTTTTTTATGTCTGTGAGTTCTACTTTCCTTTCTTTATAGACTGACCTTTTATTATATTTTGTATAAATGGATTCATGTAATATTTGGTCTATTGACTGGCTTCTTTCACTTTACTGTAATGTGTTTGAGGTTCATCCATGTTGTAGCATGTGCTTCATTCCTTTTTATTGCCAAATAATATTCTATCACATGGACGAACCACATTTTGTTTACCCATTCTCTAGTTGATGGACATTTCGATTGTTTCTGCTTTTGGCTATGAATAATGCTGCTATGAAAATTTGTATACAAGTTATTTTATTTTATTTTTTTGCGGTACGTGGGCCTCTCACTGTTCTCACTGTTGTGGCCTCTCCCGTTGCGGAGCACAGGCTCCGGACGCG
>NW_021158483.1:0-1291 GCF_002837175.3 Physeter macrocephalus | reverse complement strand
AGCCCATGCTATGCAACAAGAGAAGCCACCGCAATGAGAAGCCCACGCATAGCAACAAAGTGTAGCCCATGCTCGCTGCAACTAGAGAGGAAGCCTGCGTGCAGCAACAAAGACCCAACGCAGCCAAAAATAATAATAATAATAAGTGTCCAAGGGTCTTATTGAATAGGGAAATATCAGGGATACAAGAGTAACTAATGGTTTCTGGCAGAAAACCGAAGACCAAACAAGTGAAAAATTGAATGAAACAAATTGTGGACATGTTATATCAGATGTCAGGTATTGGAAGGGAAGACGAGGCAAAACTAGTCTGGACTTTGGAAAGCTTCGAAAAGAGTGCCTTATCTTTTCTGTGTCTTTACATAGCATGAAGTAAATTCTTTTTAGTACACTAAACTGAATATTTAGTAATAAAATGACCAACAGATAGCCAATGGACAAGTCAGTGGAACAAATGAGTAGGGATGAGATTGTTAATTTTTTTTTTTAGTAAAAATATGTTAATTCTAATGAGTATGTAATAGCGTACAACACACATTTAGTTTTAAAATTAATTCTTTGTATTAAAAAATAGATTTTGTATATTCTGAAGCAGCATGTTTCTATAACGTGTAAACAACTAAGCCGTTGACTCATTTTACTTAAGTGGCCCTGCTGGGATTTTTAGTGCTGCTTTGGGGCTGTCATTTTTTTTTCCTGCAGGATGTTCCTGAATTTACCGAATCAGTTTGAAGCCATAGAATCTTTTTTCTGGAAGACAGAAAAGAATGTTTCAAATACATGAAATGTACTTTAAAACAAGCCCCAGTGCATCAAATTTTGCAATTGGTTGCTGCACTCGAAAGCAGTCATTTAGAGAAATATGTAACAATTTCATTCAGTTACCTCAGATGTGATGTATGCCATTTTAGAAAAAGAAAATGGCCCAAAATGTGCTCATTAAATCCATCCAAATACGAAGAGAAATAGTTGGTTATTTGATGCTGCATCTTAATAATATGGAAAATCCATTTATTTAGAAATATTTGTTTCATTGAATAAGATAGATTAAAACTCTACAAATAAGAAATTTTTAAGCTATATAGAAATATTTTGCATATTTATTTTAAATCCTATGTTACAGTAGATACTTGTTTACCATACTAATGGTTTTTCACCATCAAATATACACTTAAAAATAATTTAGAAGGCCTACTTTCACTCTGAGTAGAAAGTAAAGCAAAGATAAGAGGTGTCCCTTGCCAAGAAATATGGATCTCTGGAAAGGTAAGGTATTTATAAAGCACTATAC
>NW_021158482.1:0-1292 GCF_002837175.3 Physeter macrocephalus | reverse complement strand
GTTAGTCTGTGTTTTCACAAAATGAATTCTGAATTCACTTATATTCAGCAAATACGTTGGGTAAGATGTTGTGGAAAAACCCGAACGAACTTTTGGGCCAACCCAATAATTTCCAAAGGAAATACCAAAAATATGTGTTTGAGACATCAAGATATTAGGCCACTCTAAAACCAGGAAGAAAGGAAGCTTTAGTAACTTTCTTATAGTCCATTTTGGTTTTGTAATGATGTGTTCTGGTATCCATGTTATATGAAAATGAGCTTTAGAATGTTTTTCTTAAAAGGAGATGAAAAAAATGGAAGGTGCTTTTTTATCCTTTTAGGAAAGTATTTACATGTGTTTTTCAGAAGAAAATATGTAATTCAGTGATCTTGACTGCATAATAGAGTAAAAATAGTACCATAATAGTACCAAGTAATAAAAGAGCCAATGAGTAGGATAATATTATTCATATTAGTATCTCTTTCCATGCCTAGCATGGAATCAGAAAATTAGAAAATGTTTATTGAAAGAGTTAAGAGATAAGGATAAAACATTATAAAATTATTATTCTGTTTCTTTTCAGCAGAGAAATAGAATCTATTTTATAATTATTCTCTCATGTTTGCCTTACTTACATTTTCCTGGTGGTCTTAAGTCCCTGAGACATTGCCATTTATTTCAGGTCCCAGCTCCATGCTCACTGCTCTAGTATGTGGAATTCCCTTCACTGCTATGGGCAGGCTGTAGTAGTGGTCAAGCATTAGGCTGCTCCAAGTCTAGAACTCAAATCAACCACCCTGACAGTTATGCCAAGGCTCATTCTCATGCTGGACACCGAAGTGTCTGGTTACTCTTGCCTTTATGTAGCAGTCTTCTTTGGAAGTAGTGTTGACCTGTGATTTCTTCTTGTTCATTTCTCTGTTGCTGTCATGCTTCTCTGGAATTCTTCCAATGATTCTGATGGTTTGATGGCACTTGTTTGCCCCAGTATGGAATTAGTTTGTTATCTTCTTAGAAGTTTTCTGATGTTTCAGCTGAAGGTGTAGGGTAGACTCAGGCTGAGTTACAGTCTGGATCTGGTTCTGGATACTTTGGGTTTCATTCTCCTTCAAAAATCTAGGTTTATTCTATGAAAAGTTATATTTAGAGTCTGGTTAAGGGAAGATTTTTTTTGTTTTGTTTCGTATTATTGCATTTATTTATCAAGTATATATTGAATCATGTCTTAGAAGTTGTGTTAGATGCTCTTCTGCCAATCTTCTGTCACAGTCCCCAACTCTTCATTCTGTAAATTCAGGTCCTGATTTTTT
>NW_021158481.1:0-1292 GCF_002837175.3 Physeter macrocephalus | reverse complement strand
GGAGAAAGAGGTGCATCCTCTGATACTGAACTTTGATCATCACCTTCCTTACAGCTGCATAGTTCTGCACAGATAGTGGATTCAAAGAATCACTCATCCTCATTCTCAACAGAAAACGTCAAATATTATTTCCTTACTATCATCGGGAAAGTTCTTGACAAACTTTCTACCTCACACCTCAAAGGGTCCTTCCTGTCCATCCTTTCTCTATATTCCTAGTTTCTTTCCCTGTTTAAATCAAGCCATCCGAGGGGTCGCAGTTTTTCTCGCTAGGAGGTTTCTTCAGGGTTATTAGTCCATTATTTATTTTGTCTCTTACCTGAATCTTTTCTTTTTGTTCCTTTGCCTGACCTTCCTAAATATTTTTTAACTATGTAAACCTCACATTATACAGTTTAAAAAATATTCTTTATTTTTCCTCTAGGTACTACTCTATTCCTCTCCTCTCCTTTAGAGTCACACTGAGTGCAATGTTCTCTTATCATCCATATCTGAGAAAGTTTATCCAAATCTTCAAAATTTGGACTATGAATAATTTTCATGCCTTGGTTTTCCCATATACTAGCAATATTTGAAATAGCTTGTATTGGCCTGTATATTTGTGATTACTGATATGTCATTTGAAACCACTACTTCTCCAGGGAAGAGACCACTGTCCTTTAACTGGGAACTTAAACTGAACTAAAAGTCTAAGCTAGAATTATGTCAATATTCATACAAATGAAAAGGAACATTTTCATCCTTACCTCTAATGACTGAGTTTTGTGAGTTTCCAGATTCAGATTGTTTTGCATTTCTTGTGTCATTTTCCATAAAGAGCCCATTCTCTTTAGAAGTTTCTCCTGCAAAATACCCATAAGCTTTAGTGACACAGATGATGATACCGTAAATTTCATCCCCTTAATTATGAGTAAAGGGAGTCATTGAAAAACCAGTAATTGTGATTTAAAATGAAGTGATAAGATTTTTCCACATTAATCTAGTCTGATTCTAATATTTTGAATATCAGAAATGACAGAGATGTATCCTAGAAAATTGGGGGAACTTTACAGATGATGGAATCCATTTCCTAAGAAATTGAGACTCACATATTTATATAACCTGACTGAGAAAGCCTCAAGCTCACATCAGAAGCCAGTATGCCTGGTGCTGCCACATGCCCCAGGATGCAGCATTTCCACATGTTTGGACAATTGGGCAACAACATTGAAATGATACATTTCTATCTTGGGACCCACACTGAAAAATCCCCACCTCCACCATCTCCATCCCCATCAACTTCGTTATCATTT
>NW_021158480.1:0-1292 GCF_002837175.3 Physeter macrocephalus | reverse complement strand
ACTTTACAGAAAGCATTTTTTCCTTCATTGGTGCATTGAGGAGGATATAGATGGTAGAGGAAAACTTAGAAAACTGTGGCCATATGGGAAGCCTTGGAGAGGCCTGAACCATCGAGAGTCTCCTATTAGTCTGTGAGCAGGGAAGACAGGAGGAAGCTACAGGAGAGACAATGATAGTCAAAGCGGTGAAGTGCCAGGAAACGAAGAGGAAAAGAGGGAACTCAACGCACAGGAAAGGTCAGTCGGGGTCATCTTACAGTTTGACAACCCCGGGACCACTGACTTGTGAAGTTGAACCCGTCTGTCCTCATATCTGGTGGTGAATGCATGGTATGTGTGGAGGTTAGGTAGGCAGCAACTGCGGACCCCAAGTTGTTTATACAGTCTGTTCACTCACACAAAATGGTGGACATTGCATCAAAGATCTCTGACTTTTTAATGACTACTTCACCTGTAGCTTTTATTTATTGGGTTTCCTTATGTTCAAACATGTCATATCAGCTCATTTAATCACTCAACTCTCTTGAGAGGTTATTAAAGTGTTTCCCACATGAGAAGAGTGAGGTTTGTATCGGGGAACACTTTGCCTGTCGTCACTGCTGAAAAGTGGCGGAACATGTATATTGCCTGCCTTGTGCTAAGTCTGTAAGTTTAACTGAAAGTAGTGGGGAGCAGGGATATTTATGAATTCCCAAGTACACATTTTTTAATTGCCAGTCAGCTCAGAATTAACATTCTGTCGTGGACTGTGCAGGTTATCTCACACCACTCCACATGTGATGCTCCTTTAGCATGAAAGTCACTCTGTATTCAGAGTGTTCCCCTCTCTGTGATGCATCTGAAAGGCATAGGCCAAGTCCGCCCAGAGGAACATTGGACTTGACGTCAAACAGGGTTTGAGCTTTCGATACACACTGCTGCCTTTTCTCAGTACTGTCACCCTCGACCATCACCTCTGGACATTTGAGGAGACGGGGCAGCCTGAATCAGAATGCCCAGAATGTTTTTAGGAATCAGTGACTTTCAAGACGTGTGAGTGTGCACTTCATCCATTATTTTTCGTTGGTTTTACCCTTAAAGATATATTCTAATTGTCAATATCCTATAATATGTTTCCAATTACTGGTATATTCCTCCATTTCATACCTTTTCTCTGGGTTAAAGATCAATATTTTCAACATGTTCACAAACTGTAGCTTCAGGAAGAACCCATTTATCTCAAGGTCAACAGCAAGTTTCTGGGGATGAACCCCACTGTCCACATTAGAGACATGATCTTAGGGTAGGAGGAA
>NW_021158479.1:0-1292 GCF_002837175.3 Physeter macrocephalus | reverse complement strand
AATAACCTATAAGGGAAAAGAATCTGAAAAAGAATATATATATATATATTCAGTTATATATATATAACTGAATTGCTGTGCTGTACACCTGAAACTTACACAATACTGTAAATCAACTATACTTCAATAAGAATTTTTTTTAATAAAATAAAAAGTGAAGAAACTAAAGCCCATAGGGATTTTCCCAAGGTCATACAACTAAGTAATGACAGAGTCAAGGCTGAAACTAAAGTTATTCAGTTCTTAGCTGATGAATATAATAATTGTACTTGCTAGCTCATTAAAAAAAAATTTTTCCAGAAGTTTAGATTCAAAAACAAAAAACTAGTATTATTTAAGTTCACTTCCCTGACAATAAATTAACATTAGCTTCCCATACCCTACAAAGCAGAAATTCCCTGCCTAACTTTGAATGTTGTAAAGTTAACCTATGTGTCCCTTTAAACATACCAATAGTCATAATCATCAAAATTACAACACTGATTTTGAGCCAAACTAGAATTTAAGAAAAAGAAATCTGATGAGCAGTATTCAAGCTAGATAACCTTAACAAATATATTTAATTTGTATATTTATATTTATACATAAAGTACATCAGACAAGGCCTAAGAGCAAGTTTTTCAAATTTGTAAACTACACCATGCAACCAATTCATTTAAGATTATTTGGGTTGGACTGTGTAATCGTTCAGGATTATCCAGTTTATAAATAGAGAAAAATTTTTTTTGCACCTAGCTAATATTACTTAATTTTGAATTGTCAAACACCCAGCATTAAATCTCATATTAGTTGCTTCTGTCTGAGAAGTGACTTTCAATAAGTTAAACTAACACTATAAGAAACAGTATGCCAAAAAATGCATACATCTTACACCAGTTTTTCAGATTTCTTTCATTAAGACACCAAATTCATTGTCTAGGAAACCTGTCAAGTCCAGGTAAAACAGACCTATGATGCTCAAAGTACCACTGTGCTCTGAAAGATGTCCATTGTTATCAAAGAGAAGGAGTCTCAGCCCACAGTTCAGTGATTTGTTCAAACTAGTTATATCTCAGTAGGAGAGAGAAATGTAAACCAAAAAGTACATAACACTTAGCCACAGAACATCAGCAAAAGGAATGGATGATACATTTACAATAAAAAGAACCAAATGCTTTATACTATGACTGCTATGATAAATCTCATTTTTATGAATGGACATGGTTGTTGGCATATAATATACCCTCTCCTTGTGATTTTTTTTTTTTTTTTTTCTCAGTACGCGGGCCTCTCACTGTTGTGGCCTCTCCCGT
>NW_021158478.1:0-1292 GCF_002837175.3 Physeter macrocephalus | reverse complement strand
AGGTCATTACAGAGTATTGAGTAGAATTCCCTGTGCTATACAGTAGGTCCTCATTAGTCATCTATTTTACATATAGTAGTGTGTATATGTCAGTCCCTGGTAACCGTAAGTTTGGGGCGAGTTGCTTAACTTCTCTGTTCATGTTTTCTTGTGAGTAGATCATTGTCAGGGTTAATGAGAGGATGCACTCAGAGCCCTAGAAAGAGCTCAAGAAAATTAGCTGCTTTATTAGTGTTGGTATCTATTTGATGCCCAGAGTAACCCCAGGAGACTGATGTCATTACCCCCATGTCGCACAAGAGGGATCTGAGGCCCAGAGGTTAGGGAACAACTGATTGAGGCAAAGACGGCCACACCCCAGTTCCTGTAGCTGCGCCTCGGGCAGCGCCTCCAGGCAGCCCTCTCTAGAGCCTAGTACCCCTTTTCCTGCCTGCTCCCCCTCCAAGTCCTCATGCTTGTCCAGCTGCAGTTCAGAGCAGAGGGGCCTGCACCAAGGACAGCAGTGGGGCAGGAGGCAAGAAGAGACCGTAAGCTCCTTGTCAGTTTTCTTCATGTTGGTGTCCCTTGGGCTGGCACACAGATGGTGCTCTATAAATGTTTGTTGAATGAATAGCTGACCGTAACATCAGCACTTGAGCAGAAATACTAACTGTACTTGGCCACAGCTCATCACTGACTGTGACTCAGGGTCAGAAATTTGCTCCATGTCATTCAGCAAGTAAGTGAAATAGGCAGGATTTGAACCCAGGTTTGGACGCCTCCGAAGCCTGTATTTGTGTTTGCCACACTGCCATGACTCTCTGAGTTTTATCCAGCAGGTGGATCACTCACCTGGCAGAGTTTACTAGCAAAGAGCTGGCCCGTTACTAATATTAAAACTGTGTAAGGATCCTTATTCAACATTCAGCATCCATCCAAAAGATATTTATTAAGTGCCTACTGAGTGCCAGATTCCATGGCATTAAGCCCTGAAAATTTTAAGCCCTGTCCTTGGAATACGTTTACAATTTAAAGGTTCTAGAACTTCTGAGTTCAAGGGGACCACCAGATTATTTAGTCCAATTCTCTCATTATATAAATGGGAAAAACTGAGGTCTGCAGAGGGAAATACCTTACCTAAGCTTATAGTAAGGACTAACCCAGAGTTCAGGTGCCTTGACCTCCAGCTTTATAATCTGTAAATCCTTCTCCCTTTAAGAACTTAGAATATAACTGAGAAGGCTGCAGTCCTCTTGGCCACCACCCCAACCTCAGTTCCCTTCCCAAAGGTATCCATCGTCTTCAGTTTGGCG
>NW_021158477.1:0-1293 GCF_002837175.3 Physeter macrocephalus | reverse complement strand
CTCCCTCCCTCCCACCCTATCCCACCCTTAGGGTTAGGGTTAGGGTTACGATCGACTGTGAACACGGTGCTGACAACGTGTTTTTGGGGGGCGGAGGGTACTAAAGCCCAACCTCTCTCCCACCTGCAGGAGAAGATCACCTTTCCCCCTCTCTCAGCATTCCCAGAGCTCCCATCTCTGCGAGATCTCTCCCACCAGCAAACACACCAAATGTCATTCATTGCATCTTAACTGAATACTGTCACTTAGTCCTTAGTCTCTGCTTACTCAGTGTCTCCGCTTGAGATCTAATAACTATCTCAAACTTCAAGTGTACAAATCCAAGCGCCCAATGTCCCACCCTCCAGCCCGAGCCCTCCTCCCGCAGCTTTCCCCGCCTCAGCTGATGGATCCCCATCCTTCTAGCTGCCGAGGTGAACGTGTTGTGAATAATTCTTAATCCCTTTCTCTCACAGCCCTTATCCATTCCGTCCACCAACCCATTCAGCCTATGGAAATGTCAATATATCCGCAACCCATCACTTCTCGCCAGTTCCATGGCTCTAAGCCGCTTACGTCCACCCTCGTTTCTCACCTGGCGGATCGCTACAGTCTCCTGACACGTCTTTTGGCTCTTCTCAACGTAACAGCCCAAGTGATTGCAGTAGAACGTTAGACATTAGAACATTAGACATCAGACATAAGGTGTCAGGCCTCTGCAGCCAGCCCTCCCCTGGCTTCCTTTCTGCTCTTTTCTGTCATTCAATCACACTCGGGCCATCTCAGGCCAGGAACACTTTCCCCCGGCGGCCACATGGCTCCGTCCCTCCCTCCCCTCTTACGTGGCTCCATTCAGCCTTGAAAGCTCTGGGTTTGCAATTCTGACTCCTTCCAGCCCTCCCCCACCCCAGTCCTTTGCTCTTCTCTTCTCTGTGGCACTGTCACCATCCAACACTACTTTTATATGGACATGTGTTTGTGTCAGTGCCCTCTGTTTCCATAATAGACAGTTGGAGTATGCAAGCTGCCTGAAGGCAGGGATGTCTGCTACTCCATCCCCTGCACCTAGGTTGGCGCCTGACTCCACGAAGGCCCTCCAGAACTGTTCGCTGTGCATTAAGAGTTACATAAGGCCACTTCCCTAGTTTGCAGCGCATCCAGGTCTTAAGTGGTGCCCTTTGTGTTGCCTTTAAAACAAGAATAGATAAGTCTTTTTTTTTTAAATAGACTTTATTTTATTTTTTTTTTTTTTAATTTTTGGTTGTGTTGGGTCTTCCTTTCTGTGCGAGGGCTTTCTCTAGTTGTGGCGAGCGG
>NW_021158476.1:0-1293 GCF_002837175.3 Physeter macrocephalus | reverse complement strand
GTGTGTGTGTGTGTGTTGACTTTGTCAGGTTTTGGATATCGGCCTTCTACCAAATTCTTGAAATTAATTAGAAAGTTTTCCAGCTTTTAAAATTCTCTGAAACGATCTAGAAAACTCAGGAATTATATACATCTAGGGCTGGTGATTTTTTAAATGGTATTCTTTTTATCTTTTTGTCTTTCCAGTTTCAATTAGCATACTAATTGAATATGTCTGATGAGTCCATTTTTTCCATATAAGTGTTCTAGAAAATGTTCTATTACATTGACACTTACATGTATTAGCATCAAGTTATATGAGTATTCCCTTATAATATTAATATCTTTCTTAGCTATACTTGTATTCCTTTTCTCTTTCCTAAAGTTGTTTATTAACATTTCCTCCCATTTTCTGCTCAGCTTATTTATTTTCAGTCTTCCTTGTTTAATATTTAAGGCATTTCTAAAACCACAGTTTTTCTTTGAATAAACTTTGGCTGCACACTATGCATTTTAATATGTAGTTTTGTCAATATCATTATTTTTTTCCTAAAAACTCTACAACTGCAAATTTGATTTCCTCTTTGACCCAAGAGTTTTTCAGAGAAGTGTCTTATCAGCTCCTTTCTAACACTGACCCTTTTCCTGCAGTAAAATGAAAAGGCACGGGGAGTACATTTTAGCAGCAGGAGGGATAGAGGGAAGTCTAGACTGAGACAGTGCTGGTGCAGGCAGTGCGGGTGAAGTGCTTGATAAGCAGTTTGGGGATTCCTCAGAGAAGGATGCAAAAAAATAGGGCAGTGGATGCTAAAAGGGAACTTGGGTGAGAATTAAAAGCAAACTTTAAGATTTAATCAATGGCTGGCTGTGGTTCTCGCTTCTGTGCCGTTGTGATTGATGGATGTAGTCTATCTCCTGTTGAACCATCTTTTCTCTGGGCTTAGTGGTTGATGAGTGTTGCTGGGGACATCAAGAATCGTACAACAAACCTCCCCATCTCTGAGTGTATAGCAGCTGCTTGGAAGGCCAGCATGACAAGGCGAGGTGCATATGCCACCTGGGAAATAGGGGCCTTAACTGTACCTTCCTTCTCTCCCCACCTGCAGGGACTTGCTCTCAGGAACTATGAAAGTGGGCTCCTCCTTACAAGCGGCAAAAGGTGGAAAATCTGGATAATAAATTTTTCTCTCTTTTTTTGAATCCATATTACCTTTATTTAAAGTTATATTCTTTTTTCCCAGTTTTATTGAGATATATTTGACCTAACGTATTAATTGAAGGTGCACAACATAATGACTTGCTAATATATACACAT
>NW_021158475.1:0-1293 GCF_002837175.3 Physeter macrocephalus | reverse complement strand
TCTTCCCGGACCAGGGCTCGAACCCATGTCCCCTGCATTGGCAGGCGGCCTCTCAATCACTGCACCATCAGGGAAGCCCGGTATTATATCTTTTTAAAACAATTTTTTGGTCTCTATTAAAGTACCAATTTCATTTCTCTATACTTGGTAATTATAATTTATTAATGCTTACTATGTGACAGGCTCTGGGCTGAATGCTTTGCATGCATTTTCTCACTTAATCCTCACAAGAACTCTGCAATACAAATATTATTTTTCCCATTTTAAACATGAAGAAACTGAGGCGCACGAAGGTAAGATAACTTAAGTAAGTCACATAGCTGGTAAGTGTCAGGGCTGGGGTCAGCCTACCATAATAGCCTGCCTTTGTAGACTTCCAATAAGTCCTTGCCTAATAAAAGATGGCCCCAGGGGAAATCAGTGAAAATTAGCTATAGAGCAGGTTAGCTGAGAAGAAAGAGAAATAAAACTGAAATATGTGACTTTAGTTCAGTGGGTGACACCTCAGATGGTAGACTCTCAGAAGAAATTAAAGACACTGCCCAAAATAAGGTTTGATATTTTAATAAGTCATTGATATTGTCCATTAGCTGAGTCCTGTCATTGCAGAAAAAGGATTTCAGGTCTGACTCTAATGCTCACTAACCAAAAATATAGTATGTGAGCCCATGAATGATATTCTTGTTGAAAGAATAGAAAGAAATTTTTTTAAACGTGAAATCATGAGTAGAACTCTAGGCCACAGTCCCTGGGACCCTTCTTTAGTCTTAGCGTATTAGGGACTGATGAGAATATTGAGTATCTCATCCTAAACCAATGTGGTAGATTTCAGAGGAGGGAGAAGTTTTGTTACTGAGGAGACAGCCTATCCACAAGACCCATAAGTTTTTGAAAAATTAAATCACTTAAGTTCCAGATGTATCACAATGGGTAACAGGAGCAATTAAAGGAAGGGGTCCACGTGCAGACCCTTTATTTATTTATTTATTGCTTCTTCAGGGGTTCAGAGACTCAGGTCCTACCTGAATAATCCCAGTCAGCAAAGTTGTGGATGCCACCACACTCAAGGATTTGTTATAGTTCTCAAAGAAGGAGAGGTTAGAAAAGTCATCCTTGATGAAAGTTCCCAGTATTAGGTGACCACTGTTGAATGGGTACGTCCTCAGGACATTGATCGTCAGAGCACTCACAAGGAAGAATGTACCTATGAAAGAAAACGTTTAGGCAGAAGGTGAGGTTTACTGAGTTTGAGAAGGATAGGTGTTAGCTCTTCTCTAAATGTTTGATAAAATT